>NC_132882.1:21477439-21657439 GCF_030463535.1 Salminus brasiliensis
CCGAATAATAGGCACGGGGCGGATTTGCAGCGGCTGTGCATCGCGTCGTATATGCGCCTGTTCTGCGGAGGGATTTTCCACAGCGGCTGGGATTTCTGTGCTTTCAAATCAGAGCTTTAGACACGACACGACACGACGAACCAAACGGAGCTGCCTCCTCCTCCTCCTCCGCCGCCGCCGCCGCTGCTGCTGCTGCTGCTGTTAGCTGATGGACACACGCTGGAGAGCCCGTGAGCCCGGATCTCGTCGACTGCCACTGTGACACCGGTGCGTTTCCGAAGACAGCTGGAGACAGCGCTGTGTGTTTTTCCAGTGTTGTTCCTGTTTTCTATGGCGATCCGCTAGAGAACAGCAGCAGAAGAAGGAGATCAGCACCTGACATTGCAGAAGCATATGCCACATGCAGCTCTACCAGATGACAGACAGAAAGTGCTCGTTTTCGGAACATCTGGTTCAGACTAGCAGCTCTCTGCGTTTGCACGTTTTCCAGCGCCCTTTTTTGTGATGGGAGCGCAACATGTATTTCCTGTGTGCGTTTTTATCCCTCCCTTCCTCCATCTCTCTCTCCCTTTTCACTGAGGACTGCTGCGTAATGAACGGATAAGGGCAAGAAGATGAACGCCAACAAGTGAGATCTGGTCTCAGTGGTACACTGAATGGGGGATACTGAAGTATAGGCTACAGCATCAGGCCTGCAAAGCCATTTTGATAAGGCCACAGTAGCTATCTGCGCACTGGAGCGAGTGCAACCCTTGCCTTTCAGGCATTTCCCTCGTGACTGCCCTCCTCATTCCCTGCCATTCTGTCAGCCACCTGTGTGTGTTTGTGTGTGTGTGTGTGTGTGTCCCTGTGTGTGATTTTATTTGCACGTCAAATCACATCCCCAAACGAAAATCTTGTTTCCACAATCTGTCCTCATCCTGTCTTCATTGTCCATGTGAGAGGAGGTCACCATGGAAACCTGGAGTGGCCGGTGGTGGCCACCTCGACTGCATCTTGGCCAGGAGGCACGCAGAGTGAAACGTATGTAAAAAGAAGAGAAGGACAGCCATGCTTCTCGGGAGTCTTGGTTTGGCCGACCTTTCATTTCTCCTTCCACCCATGTGTTTGCTGCGGCCAAGCTCTGCCATGGCCTTGCCGAGCACGTTTCTGACAGCTGATGTACGGAACAGGGTGTTCGCTTGAGTCCAGAACATGCAGACACCTTTTTTTTCTACTAATAACAACCCTACTGCCAAAGTGTTAAGACTTCATGGTCTCTGTTCATAAACTGGTTTAATGTCGCAAACTGCGAGGCATGACAATCAGGAGGCCGCGCTGAATCCACTCGGCCTATGCACCCCTCAGGTTAGAAGCTTGTTTGACGCAGGAAATAAGAGGGTATCAGACAAGCAAGCACAATGTACTTTTAAAGTTCCACCTACTTAAATGGTTGCAGGGACGGCCCAAAATATTTCGTTCTGTATTTTCCGTGAATAATTTGCCCTAGAAATGCCTAGGAACCGGGCCTTCTCTGAGCCAGAGTACTCTGCTGAGTACTCAGCGGACTGCTCTGTCACGCTGCCGTCTGACCCCGGCCAGGCCGTGGGACGCACCCACGAGGTGACGGTGCGCAGCTCAGGCTGCTGCCTGTGCCTGCCCCGCTTCATGCTCCTCACCTTTGCGCCGGACTCCCTGGAGAACCTCTACCAGACCTATTTCCGTCGGCAGCGGCACGAAACCTTGCTGGTGCTGGTGGTGTTTGCGGCCCTCTTCGACTGCTATGTCATCGTAATGTGCACTGTGGTCTACACCAGTGACAAGCTGGCGTCCGTGGCTGTGGCGTCCGTGGGCCTGGCCGCAGATGTCTTGCTCTACCTACTATGCCGCTATGGCCTACTGCCAGAGCGCATCTCCCGCAGACTGGTGCCCTACGCCCTCTGGGTGCTCATAGCCGCCCAGATCTTCTGCTACCTGGGACTGAACTTTGCTCGCTTCCACCAGGCCAGCGACACGGTCGGCTGGCAGGCCTTCTTCAGCTTCTCCTTCTTCTTGACGTTGCCGCTGAGACTGACGCCCATAGTGCTCATCACAACCGTGTCCTGTGGGGTGCACACCTTGGTATTGGGGGTCACCATAGCTCAGCAGCAGCAGGAAGACATCCAGGGAGCTGCTCTTGGAAGACAGGTTAGGGGGCTGGGGACAAAACCTTGGGGGGGAGCTGAGACTGAGTCAGTGATGGAAATGAAGCTGATGATTCTGGAAATGATTGGGTAGAGCATGACAATTCAGATCTGGTTCTAGAGGTCCAGCCCAGTTTGGTGATTGCCCAGCTCACACAAACTTATCATAGCAGTAAGTTTGTAGGAACCACCAAACTGTGCTGGGCACTGACTCTTCTAGACCAAGGTTGAATAGCCCTAGTAGAAGTAGAAGATTAGCTCTTTGAGGTTGAACATTGAGGTTCAACAGCATTATAAAAAAACAACATGCATTTTCAGGCCCTCAGTCTGTGCTGTTACCCTGCTGTTCTGCACAGTAAATCAGGACTAACTAGAAAAACCTCTGAGGTATGGCTTCTCGGTAGACTAAGAATGCTCTTCTTTGTTCAAACCTTTAGATGCTAAAGGAACATCAGGCATGAAGATATCAGGTCATAAAGACCTTTTTATCTGAAGTTTTTCTTAAGTTTGCTCAAAGGCAGTCAGCTCTTTTCATCACATACAAGCCCTCAAGGGGATTATGACCAAAGTCTGATTCAACTAGCGACAGATCTTCGGAAAATAAAAGCGTATGGTTTTTGTATTCGGGCTAAACACAAACTCTCTGGAGAGACTGTTACAAAAGATGCGATTTAAGCCACAGTGTTAGCTCTATTTTGACATTGCGTGGTATCAGTAATTTGTTATTATTATTAAGCACTATTGTTACAACCTATTCATGGTTACATTTTGGGTTCACTTACAGGGAAATTCTGGGTTTGAAAAAAATTATTAAAATTCTGCTGTTTCAGATGTAAATATTCAAGCAAAGCAATTTCTAATTGTTTAATGTGGAATCTTTCTCTGTAGAGAAACCTACTGACTCCAATTTCTTTATAGTGTTGGACACAGGAGCCATGTCACCACGTCTACAACACATTTATAGCCATTATATTTACTAGCCAAATATCTTCTTTTCTTTGGGAACAATTTTGCCTTACAACACACCCTGCATATAACTCTCCATGATGAAAATACCCCAAATCTATTCATAACTATCGTAAAACAATATCTCAGACATTAGAGAGCATATTTGTAACCACTTAGTTGATGTTGTCCAATTTCTTTGTTGCAGCTTTAAAAAAATTGAAAATTGAGACTTGGCAAGTCTTTCTACAATTGATCTTTTCACATCAAACCTCTCTGAATGAATCTTAACCATTTTATTATGCATGAGTTTTGAAAAACAGTGGAATTCCCTTATAAATATTCCTCATAATGTTTGCAGAAATTCCAAGAATAAAGTGGGTGTCTCTTACACTCTTGTTACATTTCTGATTTACTGAACTCTATACTGAAAGTAGACAATACAGCAAGTACTATATGTTACTGTAAATTACTGTAGATTCATTGAAGAAAAGTTCTCATGGGGCTCCGAGTGGCTCAGCATTTTGATGCCACTGTGGCTTGGGGGTCGCAAGTTTAAATACTGAGCCATGCCGCTTTGCAATCAAGGGCCGGAGTTCGAGAGAGCACAATTTGCTGTGGTCTCTCCAGGGATGGCCGGTATAAGCAGCTGGAGCTGGGGACCCGGCAATTTCCTCAGAGTGGTGGCTGACTCTGTATGTTTTGGAGGAGACGTGTTAAGCCCTTACCCTCATAGTGTTGGAAGCATGGCTAGTGCTAGGGGTCACATCCAAACTGGAAGAAAAGTGTAAAAAAAAGACAGAAATGCAAATCAGTTCATTTACAAATGATAAATAAAAAAGTTTAATTACATGTAAAGCACGGTGACCTTTAATTTGAAAGATGTTGACATTGATGAAATTGCTACACGTTCATGATGGAGTCATTGCTGTAGTATGAATTATATATATTTTAAAAATTAGATTAGTAAATTAGGATACAACACTATATATTCTTAAGGAGGTAGAAACTCAGAATCGTCAGGACGGTTTTGACACGCTGGTGTATATGCTGCATTGGTGTGGAGATGAGGTGGCAGGCAGGGCCAGACAGGCAGGTGGGTGTTGGGTTCCCAGGGTCCTAACTCAGCAGGGCTGTTTTTGGTACAAACCGCAGCCCCAAGAGACATGGCACAAAAAAAGAACGTACCGCAGGAGGAGAGTCAAGCAATAAGGAAGAAACCTGGGATTACATTGTTCTAATGTATTCATCAGAGAAAGGTTTAAAACAGTCAAAATGTTGAGAGATATTTTGACCTTATGGAATATGAACATTTATTCTAGAAGGGATTCCTTGTAGATTCCTCATCCTGGCATAAGAAGGCGTTGGAGTCTAGTGTAGAAACAATAATAGTATATGCAGAAATGACAAATACAAAACAGGCTTAGTCATGTTGTTGACTGCTGGTCAATTTCCCCAGAACTTTCTTTCAGCATTACAAAATATTAGAGCCACCATTTTGGTTTAACATGACTTAACAAATATTTAATCAAGCTAAAAATAATGTGATGATTATTTGAGTAGTTTACTTTTGTGTGAAAGATTTTATTACAAAAAGTAATTATGCTGATTCCTCTTTCTTAGCTGCTGGCCAACATCCTGATCTACCTGTGTGCCATCACAGTGGGGGTCATGTCATACTACATGGCGGACCGCAAACACCGCAAGGCTTTTCTGGAGGCCAGGCAATCTCTGGAGGTGAAGTTGAACTTAGAGGAACAGAGCCAGCAGCAGGTAAGCTGAGAAAATTTAGGGGGGTGGATTCCAAGTGGTTCTAAGTACCCTGATTTTGTTCTGTCTTGCCCATTGTTGGTTTTCTTTTGGAGCCTCTCTGGTGTTGATGGGTTTAACATATACTTGTATACGTTGTGCATAGAAATGGTAGTTTTTGTAGAGTCTGTGTTATAGAACAGTTTAGGTTGTTGTAGAAATTATCTGCTAATAACCTAAACTATACTGGAGATGATTTCTTCAGCAATGATGTACTGTCATTATTTCTACTTTAACCATAACTCTACTATAACACTATTTCTACAGTAACTAAATACTGTAATTATTTCTACATTTACTTAAACTGGTTCCTTTTTACAATCATTTTATAGTACAGTTTAGGTTACTGTATAAATAATTACAGTATTTAGGTACTGTAGAAATAATGTTATAGTACAGTTTAGGTTACTGTATAAATAATTACAGTATTTAGGTACTGTAGAAATAATGTTATAGTACAGTTTAGGTTACTGTATAAATAATTACAGTATTTAGGTACTGTAGAAATAATGTTTTAGTACAGTTTAGGTTACTATAGAAATGATTACAGTATTAAGGTACTGTAGAAATAATGTTATAGGACAGTTTAGGTTACTATAGAAATGATTACAGTATTTAGGTACTGTAGAAATAATGTTATAGTACAGTTTAGGTTACAGTAGAAATGATATCAGTATGTAGCTTTTGTAGAAATGGATTTAGGACATTATAGCTATAATCTAAGTCTTCACGTCTTTTGCATGGTACATTCCCCTAAGTATGTGCCAAAGCAGGCTGTTTAGCACAGGACAGATCACCCTCTGTCCCTTTCACCACTTTGTTGCACCATTAACTCACAGCATATGACTCACCGTGAGCAACAAGTTGGCCCGCTACCAGAACCTGGGGCTTCTGTTCATATCAGGTCAAGCGCAGGGAAGAAACAGCGAATATGTAAAGTTCAGGTGAAGACGAAGGAAAGAATAGGAAGTAAATCAACCCGTTTAGCTGCTGTACATAGCAGCTGTCTGAGATTAGTCGCATAACATGTTGCTCTCACTCATGGTACATTGCTCTGCTTGCGGTGTGTAGGCTGAGTGGTGTCGGTTGTCAAGAGTGTAATAACTGTGGAGTGATAGGTCATCAGAGATGCAGGAAGGGCTTGATGCACAGCTCTAATGGTCCTGAGCAAAAGGCGTGTGAGATTAGTGGTGAAACGCCTTGCGTTTGTGATATCACGCCAGAGGTACAGCATGTGTTAGCTGAACTGTGAGTCATGTGCTCCTCTGTCTGTTCTGGTGTTGTGAGCGTGTGCTCTGTGTGTGTGTGTGTACATGCACTGTATGTGTGTGCGCTGTGTTAGCACCGTCCACACGGCATGTGTGTGGCCGGTGTGTGTGTGTGTGTTTACAGAGTCAGCAGTCAGTTCCTCCCCCCTCTCCAGTCTCACAGCTGTGGCCACTGGGCATTCTTGATTGCTGCTATATATGGAGTAGACAGTTGCTGCTAGCACTAGAAGGGGGGCATAAAGGGTAGAAGGCGATAAGAATGGGATGTTGGAAGGGTGCGAGAGGTGTAAGTGTGTGCATGTGCATGTGGTGTATGTGTGAGAGAGAGAGAAAGAAAGCGAGGGAGAGAGACATAGACAGAGACAGGGAGAGAGAGAGGACTGATAACAGAAGAAACTCCCTGAATACTAATGGAGAAACAAGGGCTGCTGGGAGACAGGGCCTGCCAGCCAATCAAGGAGCATCCGGCTGCTGCAGGTTTCCATGGCGACCAGCCTCCTGAGACGATGTCAGCTGTAATCACAGTGCTGACTGTCTCCTCTTGATTTTTTCTGCCCTTTATTTCCCTTTTATGGCCACATTCATAGTTGAGTTTACAGACCCTGTTATGCAGTCCACCCCCTGCTCCTGTATTCATGTGTGCTTGTGTGTGCGGAGGTGGCCAGGGGTGTCCTGGTTGCCATTTTTATTCCTATTATGATAATTCATGTAGTTGGGGCAGCACAAGTTTCGTTTAACAGCTCTTTTCAAACTGGGTGTTGGATCTATTACTAAACAGCATGACAGAGCTAGCATCAATAAGCAATACCATAGAAGAACCACTTTAGGTTTTTTTAAGGAACCATGCCTGCAATAAAGATGTGTGATGTGTTTACATAAAGTGAAGTTCTTTAGACCTTAAAATGGTTCTGTACACTCACACCTGGTTCTTTATGGAAGCAAGCATAGCATGTATGGCATCAAGACCCATTTGAAGGACCTTCATAACTTCTTTGTTTATTCCCACTGTCAGTACTCTAGTGAAGTGTTCACAAATGTAGGGGTTGTTTTGGGGCATTCAGGCATGAACTGTCCTTAACTGTAGTCAGGACCAATCTGTGTCCAGAAAATAGATCACTCAACATGTTCAAGCACAGGGTTCAGACTTTAAGACACATAGAAGACTGTGTACACTGACAGTCAGAAAGAATGCCCTAGATGCTTAAATGTACTGATGTTTAGTAGCTGTTTTGGATATGAAAATATCTACACTATGTGGACAAAAGCCTTGGGACACCTGCTCATTCATTGTTTCTTCTGAAATCAAGGATTTAAAAAAATGTCATCCTGCTTTTGTTGGAGTAACTTTCTCTACTGTCCAGGGAAGGCTTTCTATTAGATGTTGGTGCATTGCTGTTATGCTTCAATTTCATTCAGCAACAAGAGCATTAATGAAGGATTTGGATGATCACCACCTCAACTCATCCCCAACTCCCCAACTCACCCCAAAGGATTGGATGAAGAACCATCAATCCAGATAACACAATTCTGCAGTTCCACAGCCCAGTGCCGGTGGACTAATATAATACCCCCCCTAGCTCACACCTGCCATTAGACATGGTGCCAGCAGGTTCATGTTTATCTGCTCCAGAGCCCTATTGTATTAGCGGTGCTTCTCTACTGGGACTAGATAAGCTGTGTGTGTGTGTGCATTTGCACATCTGTGACAGCAGTGAGTGCAACTTAAAGTAGCTGAATGCATTCATTAGAAGAGGTGTCCACAAACATTTGGAAATACAGTGTAGATCTGTCTTTTTTTAAAGGATAGCAAAATGTCACCAAGACAAGGCAAGATGCTTCACTTCTCGTCAAGTAATGGAGTGGGTAGTTGAGTAGTGAGAAAGCTGTGGTGATTTATCAAGGACCACACAGTCACCAGATTTAAATACCGTTGAGAACTTGTAGGACTATGTTGTCTGTTTTTGTTCTCATGTGTTGTTGTTCTGTATCATTCTTCAGTATCAAACAGATTTCTTCAGTCACTTTGCACCATTTTATCACAGTATTATTCTCCACACAGGAGCGTCTCCTGCTGTCCATTCTGCCCAAGCACATAGCAGATGAGATGCTACAGGACATGAAGAAAGAGGCCAGTCAGAAGGAGATGCAGCAATTCAACACCATGTACATGTATCGGCATGAGAATGTCAGGTAAAGGCCAAGCAGTGCAGTCAAGCAAGACATAGGCATTAAAAGTGTGATGTTCTAAAAGTTGTTCGATATTGTGATGTTATGAAAAGCAACAAATTACAGTTAAAATAGTGTAGCACATCAAATCAAATAACTTTTATTGTCACGTCACATTACACAGGTGTAAAAGTGAGTGAAAAATTTGGGTGCATCGTCCTTCACAGTAGTGCAAAAAAGAACAGAAAATTACAAATAGAAATACTAAACACATTGACTTACAATATACATATACACACATTATACATACTCTCTATTTACAATATTGCACTGGTAAAAGCAGTTAAATGTACAGGTTTGATATAATCTGAATGTTTATATTATTTACAAAAGGCACTTGATAGGTGTGAATTTAGGTGTAGTGTGGGTGGGGAAAACTTCACCTATCCAGTGCCTTTTGTAAATAATGTAAACAATTAGCACAGGCTGGATGGGAAGCAATATCAGACCCTTTTGCTGTTTAATTATACAGAAATCTAACTAACCTCCTCTTTTAAGCAAATACCAAAAGTAAGGCTGTTGCAAAAACAGTGACGAAACCCTTAACAGCATTTTGTCTAAAAGCTTTCGAAAATACATATAGCATTGCTAAACATTTGAACCCAGCAGCTGCCTTTTACAGTGTTTCTTGACAAATTGACCAAAAGAAATTTGTCAAACATACTACAAATCTAAAATTTCTTTACCCGAGTGGTTCATCAAAATAAGGTGCTGTCACTATGACCAAAGAATTGCTAGTGGTAATCCTGATCATGCTGCTAGCCATCAGCAGCCAGGGCCCGGGAGAGCACAATTGACTTTGCTCTTTCCAGTGTGGGTAGATGACACTTTCTCCCCAGTGCAGTGCTGGCTGGCACTGGTGTTCGCTGGCCGAATAAAAGACTAGTTTTGAACTGGATTATCAGTGTGTTTTGTGTAGTAGCACTAAACAATGGGCCTCATTTACCAAAGATTATTCTTAAATTTGTTCTTGAAAAAGTCCTAAGGTGTTTTTAAACCACATTAAACCAAATTGTTCATGGATAGACTCTTAATAATGATGGACCACATTATCTTATATTTCTTCATAAGAACGCTTGGTAAATAAGGCCCAGTGCGCTTATCATGAAAACTTGTACCACTGTGATGACAAAAATATTAATAATTGTCCAGACCTTCTTCACAGCTAACAGAAGAGAAGAGACTGAATCTGAAATATGTCAAATACAAAAAGATGCTTCAGTTTAACTACGTTTTGTTTTGTTTGGCTTTGTTGCAGTATTCTGTTTGCGGACATTGTGGGCTTCACACAACTGTCCTCCTCCTGTAGTGCACAGGAGCTAGTCAAGCTGCTTAATGAGCTGTTTGCCCGTTTTGACAAGCTGGCTGCCGTGAGTACACAGAATTCTACTGAAATTCACATGCTTGTAAACGCACCTGCTCATCCAGTGTTTCTTCTGATGTCAATTAAATCAATTAATAGGGATTCACCCACCCCCTCCCCCTACTTTAGTGCACTGCAGCCTCTGCTTTTTTGGGAAGGCTTACGCTGTTTTTATGCAGTCACAAGAGCATTAGTATATTATAATATTTAAGAATCTATTACTACTGAGAGGTAAATACTTCGAATTATAAACAAACAATACTATAAACTATCCCATAATATATAACCCTTAACTTAAACAGTTTTTAATATGCAAATGTCTTTTGGAAAAGTCAAGGTGCTAAAGCACACACAATGGTTTGTAGTCATTGATCCTAAGGACTCTTTTCTCTTTTCAGAAATACCACCAGCTGAGGATTAAGATCCTTGGGGACTGCTACTACTGTATCTGTGGCCTTCCAGATTACCGAGATGACCATGCAGCCTGCTCCATAATGATGGGGTTAGCAATGGTGGAAGCTATTTCGTAAGTGACACACTGGTGTATAGCAGAACACTCCCCTTTTCCAGTTTTTGTCAACATTTAAGCAGTTCAGGTTCAATGGAAAAATAATGTAAATTGTCTGAAAAAATGGGTTTATTTGCTTTTCGAGGAACACATTATGGGTATTCACACACATTTTAACCAGGAACTTCACTTGTGGTTGTGAATGTGGTTGTCTTTTGTCTTCGTCATCGGTCAACAACTTGGTTTCTGAGAGTAAACAGCTTGTGTTATACACCTTGTAGCACAGCTTAACACTGGACCAAGTCTCAGTTTCAACTGTAAAGAGAAGACTTGGAACACCAGGTTTGACGGGTGGAGTGACAGTAAAAAAGCCATTGCAAAGATAGCAAAGCAATAAAAAGGCAGGGCCATGCAACACTACAAGTGAACAACTGAAAATTTGGGTTAGTTCTAAAACTTTTGACTGGTAGAGTTTGTAAAGAGTGGGTTGTCAGAGCTATCTAGAAAAATAAACATAAGATTAGTACCATTACATTTCAGGATGAGGTGAGGTTTACTTTAGAACCTCAGGTTATATCTGCTGACATGATGTCCGTGTGCGTCTGAATTTTAGCTATGTTCGAGAGAAGACGCAGACAGATGTTGACATGCGTGTTGGGGTGCATTCCGGGACAGTTCTTGGTGGCGTGCTGGGACAGAAACGCTGGCAGTATGATGTATGGTCCACAGATGTGACAGTGGCTAACAAAATGGAGGCAGGGGGGATACCTGGGTAAGTTCTCATTCGTAGTTCTGGTAGTTACTAGCACTTGTGAATGTGCTACTTCCTAAACTATATCTATCACTATAACTATATGGACAAAAGTATTGGGACACCTTATTCCTTACTTCTTATATCATTATTGTTTTTTTCTAAAAACAAAATAATAACAAACAATAATTGTTAGAGTAACTGTCTCTAATGTGAGGTAGGGATGTTGGATGTTCACTACCCCACCTTATCCACTTATCCACCTTATCCTCATCCCAAAAGTATTGGATGGAGCGCCGTCATTCCAGAGAACACTAGGGGGGCTTAAAGCATGGCTTTTTTGTTATGGTGCCAATAGGTTCATGTTTATCTGCTCCAGAGAGACCTGTTCTATTGGCAATATCTTTCTATAGGGCCTAGACAAACTATGTGTGTGCATTTCCACATCTGTGTCAGCAGTGTGTGCAATTTCAAGTAACTGAGAAGAGGCATCCACAAACATTTGAACATATAGTGTACATGCGTTTTAACATGCAGATAACAGTATGTGATATGCTCTGTGCTGGCAGGCGAGTGCACATCTCTCAGAACACACTAGAATGTCTTCATGGTGAATTTGATGTGGAGCCAGGGAATGGTGGCGACCGCTGTGAGTACCTGAAGGAAAGAGGCATCGAGACATACTTGGTTGTCGTTCCCAAGGGCCCCATAAGCAAGAATGGCATAAATGGAGTTGTGAGTGTTACTTTCTACTGCAGTTTCTTTAATTCTGCTCCATGAAGAGGTCAGAGGACTGTAGCTCTGCATTCACTCACTTTTCCTTTTCCTTTCTCTTTCATTCCCTATTTCCCTACATTGCTTTTCATTCAGAAGCTGTCAGTGACTTCCTCTAATGGGAACTCTCCACTGTTGATCAACACTACAGAGTGCAATGGCAGTGTGCACACAGCCTGCACCACGCCAGAGGAGCCAGAGGAGCTGGACGCAAGGGTATTCACACACACCTTCACCAGGAGCTTCACTTAGCTCTATTCACTATGTGCAGTCCACACAGCACTGCTGAAGTGTGACAGCAAAAGTGCAACCTTGTCAGGTCTTTGTTTGCTAGTGTGATTTGCTAGAACTTTATAGTGTGCTTATATTCTTTTCCAAAGTTGGCATCTAGTGTCAGTGTGTTTCAGTGTCAGTTTCTTTTGCAAGAAAAACAGGAGAAATCATTTTTATGTACCTTTCCATTTCTCCTTATTTCTTAAGATGAAACTGCCTGTTTTTAATGTGCCTTTAAATCTTATTTCTTAGAAGTCTTAGAAGTCTTATGGGTTCTCAGTGCCCCGCTGTCTTTTTACTGTGGCAGTAAATTTGCACGGGACCTCAGTAACCCCCAATCAAAACCAACATGTTAATGAACTCATACATATTCATGACCAACCTTCTGCCTGTTAGTGTCTCAAGTTAGTGTCTTCTGAAAAATGCAAGGCAAGGTTCCACACACCTCATTGTCCTTATTCAATCTACCATGAGTTTCATGAGATTTTAACCCCTTAAACAGTCTATGACTCGCCAAACGGGCAGAAAGTGCTATTACAAACTTCTTTTACTAAAGAATAGTTAGAAATGTAGTTACTGAATAATACACCTTACTAATATAATACGTCTTTCTGCAATAAGGGGTTAAAAAGATGTCGTTTCAAATACAAAAGTGAGGACAGTAAGAGATAAAGAATAAAGAGAGAAACAAGCTGAAACAAGCGTATCAGTCACTCTTTCTACACGCAGCAGCAAGAGGGAGAGACATGAGAGAGAAACAGGAGGAGGAAAGGGGTTGGAGAACAAGCAAGACTACAGTTAGCATATTAATACTCCTAAACTACTACAGTTCCCACAGTACCGTACAAATCCAACAGCTTACATCTTAAGCTGTTTCCTGGTGGCACATGTGCATGTGACATTGCCATATTAACCCTAATAGCGTGTACCATGTACATTCTCCAACAACTGTACGCACTGAACAGTGACCAGTGTACCATACCAGGTTTGGTATGAATACACGGACTGTTACACCCCTAGTGTACCTGCAGCAAGATTTGCTTGCTTGCTTGTGAAACCAATAAACACTATAGGAGAAATATATTTAAACACAAATTCACATATTGCATGGTGGTGTGGTTTATGAATGGAGGAAATGGGCAACAGTGGCACTTTTAGATTACCTGAAGATTAACTGAAATGCTAAACAGTATGTCTTACAACTTTGGCTATATTATAAAGGTACATTAAAAACATTGGATTTTTCGAGACATAGATCAAATTGAAATTGAAAGGCCTGACCAATGTGTGACGCATACCACTTCACAGATGAAGTCGTATGACACGAATTGAGATGTGTTTGCTCATGCTACGAAAACAGATGGTTTAACAGGCTGGATAATTAGTGTCCCCTCCTCTATGTATGTGTGTGTGTTTGTATGTGTGTGCTCAGGTGGTGAACCCCTCATTCCCAAACCCTAGACGGCGTCTGCGTTTGCGAGACCTGGCCGAGAGGGTAATTGATGCTCAGGAAAATGAGCAGGAGCTAAATAAACTCCTAAATGAGGCACTGTTGGAGAGAGAGACAGTGCAGGCGTAAGTGCAGTGATAACTGTGTATGTTTGTTTGTGTGTGTGTGTTGTGTGTGTCAGTGAATTTTTGACTGGATTTCAGTGACTTTCTTCCAACACTTTGGTTGTGTGTGTGTGTGTGTATGAATGTGTGTTTCAGCCTAAAGGGAAAGTACACAAATCGTCTATCCCTACGCTTTGTGGAGCCTGACCTGGAGACGCGCTTCTCTGTGGAGAAGGAGAAGCAGAGTGGGGCTGCTTTCAGCTGCTCCTGTGTGGTGCTGCTCTTCACTGCAGTCATTGAGGCTCTTATAGACCCTCTGTGAGTACCCCCCATACACACATTTTAACATGTACACTTTACTCTCCTCTATGCATAAATTGCATGATTCCATAATTGAGGTAAATTGCCTCTCCTTTGATCACTGCAATTTGTGCTACTTGTGTTACATGAATAATAAGGAAATTGCAGATATTGATGGTGGATTCTTGGTCAGTAATGGAGTTCTTTGGATCATGTTCCAAAGTGAACAGTCAGGTAGTTCTTGATTAGATATACAATAATGGATCTAAATGGATAGAATATATAATACAATGATAATACATGTTTGCGTATTACAGTATCTACTGCATCTATTTACAACCCTGCTTCTGGTGAGCTACCCTCCCGCAGTATTTTGGGTCCAACACTAATCCACCTAACTTGATCCAACTAATTACTGTCTCTAGGAGTTCTTCATTAGTTGGATGCTCTTTGTCAGATATGGGTTTTGGAGTGGGAAATGGGTACATGCTTAAAACAAATGGTATAAACAAAGGGTTCTTTGAGTGATGCCATAGGAGGTATAAAAAAAGTTGAGGTTCTTTACATTTTCTTTACAGTCATCTCTTTTACAAAATAATTTTTTATGGAAACAAAAATGGCTCTTATAGCATCACTCAAAGAACCCTTTAAATCACCTTTTTTTTTAAGAGTGTACAGTAGGAAGCTCACCAGGAGGAGACCACTTGTGTACTGTATCACTGGACTGAAGTGTGTGAAATGAATGCAGTTGGGCAGGCACAAGTATTTGTTTATGATATTATAATCAGTCTAGGTAACCCTGCTCACCCCTCCTGATCCAAACTTTATCCTTATTCTCCTTTTTGGTGATTCGGGGACAGTTAAATACTTCTAGAGTCGTTATGGACTAATGGCTAAAGAATGATAGAAGGACATAAACGTTTCTACATTGCCAGAGGTTACAATATCTACAGCATATGGTTTACTGTAACACTGGGTTAAGGTGTGTGAAATTAATGCAGTTGGGCAGGCACACGTGTTTGTTTATGATATTACAGTGAGTCCATGTAACCCTGCAGACCACCCCTCCCCCTCAACCTTGTGTTTCTTCCTCTTTTGGCTTGTTAGCTCTGTGTCGCTGTCCGTTTTATTTCTTTTCACTGTCTGCCCTTCCTGACAGGTTGATAGCTAACTACGTGACTCTTGCTGTGGGGGAAGTCTTGCTGCTCATTCTCACCATCTGCTCCCTAGCGGCCATTTTCCCACGGGTGAGCGACCCTTCTAGCAGCTCCCTGATCTGAGCACATACAGGACACACAGGAACTCATGGGATCTGGAGAACATTGTGAAGCATGAAGCCGCCTGTCTGTCATTTTTGTGGTGCCACTATAGTGTGCACTGAGCTATGTTTTTATCAATGCATCCATTTGTGCGATCCATTTATTATTTCCATTTGTGATGCACATGAGTCAAGTACTGTACTTACGTAACATTAATGCCATTTCCATCTTAGAAAACAGTCCTTGTCCTAATGCAGCAGGTTTTTTTGAACATGCACCAGAGGATTTGATCCAACCCTGCTAGTTAGGTCATTGCACATTGTCAATTGACTAATACAGTTATATAGTAATATTGACTGGTAGTGTCACAAAGTTTCCCTGAAGGTATCGCAGGCTCTAATGGAAACAGTGGATGGGAGGGTGCAGGCATGGAAAAAGGCATGTTAGAGATAGAATCATTACAAATGAAACGGCATACACAGCGACAGGTTGAATGGTTTCTATAGGCTGATTTATATTTCTGAGTAGTTGCACATCTGCTTATCTACATCATGACGCAGAGAAGCAGGTCATGGGTTCACAGAGGCTCCCAAAGGCTGTAATGCACACCTCCAAAATCTCAACAATCTGTGCGTCAAGTGAATTCTGATTGGCTCAAACTATACACAAGCCAAAGCTAACACGGAAGGAAAATGGACCAGTTAGAGGATTGAGTGGCTGAAGATATACAGCTTTATAAACAGTTATATGACCCTGTCCTCAAAGTGATATAAAAACACCGAGGTGTGTATGGCCTGTAGTGTACACGTACCTACATACACTGTTCCCTCGTATATGTCCACAGATATGTAGACATACATTTATGGAGAAGTATAAATCAAGGTTAGGCCCTCTGTAGGCTGTGCAGTCTTGCCCTTAAATATACACACACTGATTTTAAAACATCTTACATGCTGACATGTCTTTTGCTAAAAGGCTAAAGGATGCGTTTGAGGTAGGGTTGACAAATATAGCAGAAATATAAAATATTTGAATATCAATAAATAGATAGACTGGCAGACATTTCTTTATTGTCACTGCACAGGGTACAATGAAATTAATTAGCAGTCCTGATGGTGTTTACACTTAACAGACACCAATACATATAGAAGAGATTAAACTAAGAGTGCAGAAATAGAATCCAATATGATTAAATATATAATAGTATGTAAAACATGTACAGCAGCTGAGAAAAATATGAAAACTACAATGCAGTCATTTTATTCAGCGTTTCAGACATTGCGCTATAATTAAGATGCTGTAGTTCAGTGTTTATTAAGTATCAACAATAATGACACACTGCTCTGGAAACCATATTGTAAAGAAATTCATTTTTGCACATTCAAAAATGCATTGGCGCATAGCATAATGTTCTGTCTACATTTACCTATCAGCATAGTACTACTCTTTCTACATTATGCATCATTCATCACTGTTTTTAAAACTGAAAGTTTTTTTTGTATTATTTATTTGGTTGTAGGTATTCCCCAAGCGACTGGTGTCTTTCTCCACATGGATTGATCACACACGTTGGGCACGCAACACTTGGGCCATGGCTGCCATTGTCATCCTCACCCTGGCAGACATAATAGATATGGTGAGACACTGAGTAGACATTTATTTCCCTTTTAACTGACACTGTTGGAGTTTTAGAAAGGGCATATTATGATTCTTTCCCAATGTGGAAAGTACACTATTTTATTAGTTTATTAATTGAGAAATATACAAAACAGTAAGGACAGATGTTACTAAATAAGAATAAACAGTAAGAACAGATGTAAGTGGATAATAACAGACAGTAAGCACAGATATTACTGGATAATAACAGATAGTAAGAACAGATGTAACTAAATAGCAATAAACAACAGGAATAGATGTAACTGGATAAGATTAACTAAGATTAAAGCCATGCATAGTCGATTTAAGACTAGCATACTTAACTGGAAAAATGTAGAGGAAGCCTTTAAAAGTACCTTATTAAAATTAAACAACTATAGATAGTAAACAGCTGTTGATGGGTATGTGTTGTGGATCGGATTTCTAGAAGACAAAAAGGATGATTTAAAATGAGCCAAGACTAAAATAGCTCACACTCGAACAGTGTGATGGGAAGTTGTTAGCTGTGTGTTTCTTGAGCATGATAGTGATTGAGCATGATAGCCTGCTTTTACTGGCTCCTTTTTTAAAATAGCTCATTTTTAAGTTTACTAGTTTTTAAAGAAAAAAATATTTAATAAGTATTTCTATCAGTATCAGCTAATGCTCAAGGTTTAGTACACCGTTGAAGTGTAAAAAAAGCCTTCATATGAAAGTTATACAGAAGAAAACATTAGAAATCAAGTTATCTTTTAAGAATTAAAGCAATGAAACATTGCAAAATAGTAATTAAAAATTTTAATTGTATAATAGAGTAGTTTATTACCTTAATTATGAGGCCACTATACCTATGTAGACTCAAAACCATGAGATAGCAAAATAAGCCATTAACCATTTTGATGTCCTCTCACTTATGTTATAGCTAAGCTGTCGGCCACCGCAGCCCCCTACTACAAACACAGTCACAGAAGGTTCTCCAGCCCCAGTTGGACTGAGGGGCTGCCTGGAGAACCCTAAATACTACAGCTATGTTGCCGTACTAGCGCTGATCGCCACTACAATGCTGGTGCAGGTCAGCCACATGGTTAAGCTCACTCTCATGCTGCTGATCACAGTGGCCACAGGTGTGGTCAACATCTACAGCTGGAGGGACATCTTTGACCAGTATGATCTGGTGCGCTATGAGGAGTACAGGTAGGTGGTGATCAGGGGCATGGTTGCTGTGTTACATACCTACTGTATTGCATCTCCCACTAATTTCAGTACCTTAATATGTTTCTGTACAGAGTGTACCTCGTGCCCTCTAAATACACAATGACAGTGATGATCTTCATCATGATGGTCAGCTTCTACTACTTTGCCCGGCATGTACGTGACTGCCCTTATTCTTTTGCCATACTTTCTTCATCTCTGTCTTTTGGCCTGTCCTTCATTTAAAGAAATAAAGATACCAAAAGTGTGTTTGTAGAGATGCTGTAGAAGAACAGGTCACAGGTGAAGAACCTGTAGTTAAAAAACCTCCATACAAGGTTGTACACTAGAGCCATGGCTTTAACCCAGGAATTACATAGAAGACCCTCCTCTATCTTCCAGGTGGAGAAACTGGCCCGCACATTGTTCCTGTGGAAAATTGAGGTACATGAGCAGAAGGAGAAAGTATATGAAATGAGGCGCTGGAATGAGGCTCTGGTCACCAACATGCTTCCGGAGCACGTCGCTCGCCACTTCCTGGGCTCCAAAAAGAGGGATGAGGTCTGAAAATCCTTCCATTCAGCTTCAGGATATAAGTAGCTTAGTTATTAAAAAAAAACAAAACTAAGTTTGTTTATATGTTACATTTTACAATTAACAGGAGCTGTACAGCCAGTCCTATGATGAGATTGGGGTTATGTTTGCCTCTATCCCTAATTTCTCTGACTTCTACACGGAGGAGAGCATCAACAACGGGGGTATTGAGTGCCTGAGGTTCCTGAATGAAATCATCTCTGACTTTGATAGTGTATGTAATATGCTCATTATTTTTCTTCAAATTGCGCTTATATGTTGTTTTTTAGACAAGGGATGAAGTGTTCTTGAATTTTATGTAGAGATTT
Source organism: Salminus brasiliensis (assembly GCF_030463535.1). NCBI lineage: Eukaryota > Metazoa > Chordata > Actinopteri > Characiformes > Bryconidae > Salminus > Salminus brasiliensis. Next base: position 21,496,360 of record NC_132882.1, read on the forward strand.
TATGTAAGATCTTACTCTGTGTACTCTGCGACACGTTTTTGATCTATTTAGAAAACACAAATGGTTTATATGACACTTTTGACATTGCACATTTGGACATTCCGTGTCAAATTATATGATCAGTTGAATTTTCTAAGTGAAAATTAACACACATCCTCTACAGGACATAAACATAAATATGGCATCTTATTCACATTTTAGAGCACAATTTGATAGCTAAGTTTTGCATATAAAACAAAAACATAACATAAGCGTAACATATAAAATGTTTCGTAATATGGCACATTTTTCTCTCAATATGTTAAATATTTATCCATTAAGCTGTGCAGAAGTGTGTTCTTTGGAAAGGATTTGCTTATTATTATTAACTTATTTTCACTTATTTGCCTTATTTTGCCACAGGAATTCATAATTAGATTCAGTACAGTACTGTGTTCTCCTAAATCAGATGTTTCGGTACAGAAGGAAATAGTCTGAAAATCTGCTTTACTGTATGTTAATATATTTGAATTTTCATTTTTAATATAATTCTACAATATAAAAATGTATGCTTTATAATAATGGGCTAGTCATGAGCTAATATGTTAGCCCTGAGTGTATATGTGCTTGGAAAGAGCATACTCTTCTTACCTGCTCTTGAAGTTTTGGTTTGTTTTTCGAAGGAAAGATGGTCCTAATTGTTGGCTTGTTGGTTTAATTTTATCTCAATAGTATAAGTATTAAAATGAAAGCTTTATTTGCTTTAGATTATTGAATACATTATTTGGTTATAATACAATATATTGTATTGTTGTATCTCTAAAAAATAGCGATGCAGTCGACTAAAATAATTAGAATTATTTTTTTAAATATTTATATTTTTTCCTATTTAATCTCTCATTAAGCTTCTGGATGAACCTCAGTTTCGCTGCATTACGAAGATTAAGACAATTGGCAGCACTTATATGGCAGCATCGGGGGTCACTCCTGACAACAACACTAATGGATATGCTTGCATGAAGGTAATGGAGTCGGAATAAAGTTATTGAATCAGCATGCAGTTGTGATGGGTGCTGATGTCCAGTGATACACCTGAGGATTTTTTCCCACTCAACAGAAGGAGGAGTTGTCTGATAGGGAGCGCTGGCAGCATTTGGCTGATCTGGCAGATTTTGCTCTGTCCATGAAGGTTACTCTCATGAACATCAATTACCAGTCATTTAACAACTTCATGCTTCGTATTGGTAAGTAGAGAGTGTGCTGGTGTGCAGGAGATTGGATTTGCTCCATGTGGGCTATACACTGCTAATATTTCTGCACATCCTTTTTCCACAGGGCTGAACAAGGGGGGTGTTTTGGCTGGAGTCATAGGAGCTCGGAAGCCTCATTTTGACATTTGGGGAAACACTGTTAATGTGGCCAGTCGCATGGAGTCTACAGGGGTGATGGGGAACATCCAGGTGATGAGCGTTTTACATATATTATTGCACTGTTGGTTAACTAAAGTAAGTCGAAAATGGATTAAAAAACAGAAAGTATTCAGACGCCCAGTCCCAAAGTTCTTGCTTTGTTTGTACTTCTGCATTGGATTCTGGAGAGTGCGTCCTATTTCTCAGTAGCGCAAGAGCACAGTGCCCAAGACCAGCCCAAACACACACTTTCTTCTGCCTTTTTTTTCTTTCATTTTGACAAAAAACAAATCTATCTGCTGCTTGCACTGTATATTTTGATGAAAATAGCCTTTTGGAAAAATATATCTGTAGGTTTTCCACAATCACCCACAGACTGCACAAATATTGTGGGCTGTGATTGGTGAATTTGCACATCAGTCAAACAACGTCCTCGCTACGAGGTAGGCAGGTCTTCGTTAAGCAGTGTAAAGCACCAGGCACTTTGACAATAGGGGGAAATCTGGCTTGCAAGACTAACATCATGAGAATGTTTACAACTACCTGTATGATAAATATGAGTACCTAAACACTTTTGCTTTATTTGGAAATACTGAAGAAAAACTCTGAAAACTGAAGTGCGGCCTTTGGGTCAAGCCGAGTATATTGCCATTATGTTCTTGTCAGTAACACATAGTCTGTTGCCCCCAGGTGGTGGAGGATTGCTATAACATCCTGAAGGACTACGGCTTCCGTTTTGTCAGGAGGGGACCGATCTTTGTGAAGGGGAAAGGGGAGCTCCTCACTTATTTTCTGAAAGGACGGGAAAAACAGGGTTCCTTCATCAATGGCTCCTCTGTCACACTGCCTCATCAGGTGGTGGACAGCTCTTGACCGACACATGTACAGCCCACGCTTGCACATGAAGGTCATTCAAAATTAATGATTCTCCTTACGCACCAGACACACACAAAATAAAACTTCTTAAAGTAAATCTATGTGTTGGAGCTTGAGAGAGAGAGAGAAGGGGACCTCGGAAATGGAATGAAACAGGAGATTCCCTCTGGATACACTGGAGAAATACAGGGTCATGCTGTACTTAGACCTTTTCAGCGAATGATTGCCTAAATGAACGAATGGTTGAATGAATGTCCTTTCAAAAAGATTTGATCTGCTGAAGCAGTAACCATTGTTTAAAGTACTCTTGTGATCATGCCACACAAACACGTAGAGTACACACAGTGGATAGTCGTTCATTACAACACGATTGTATATTACACACTTTGATGCTTTTAAATCTGAGACTTAAACTGCTCCTCTATTGGTTGTTGTTGAAAATTATATTGTAAATCTAAAGTTTATTTAATTGGTTTTGTTTTTGTTTTGTTTTGTTTTTTATCTGAGGAGTATGGTCTAAAGTGTGTGGAGGTAAGCACACCGACTGCCTCTGCCTCTAATGTGTGTGTGCAGATGTGTGCATGTACACGTGTGTGTCCTCACCTGCTGTTCCCAAAATGTACGTATCTACCCCCCTTTTATTTGTGGACTTTACAGCCATTTCCAGCCAATTTACATTTTTCTACCCAGATAAAAGTGTTTTTAGTGTGCCACACAACAAGTGCCACAACATCACTACGTGTCCTGTATGTATGCTACTCTGGGGTGTTTGACGTGTCACTGTGAGCAGGTTAAATGCAATGTGTGTATGTACAGTATGCATGCACTATATGAAAGTGCAACAGGCGTTAAGACTTTTGGGCAGTATTGGAGGAATGGGTGTTTCTTAGCTCAGACTATATTCCCATCAAAGTCTTTCCTAAAAGATTAGATGAATGTGCAATAGTTTATTCTTTTACGATCCTCTGTTCTCCAATACCCTTTGCAAAAAACAAAACACACACACAAAAAAACATTCTTCTCCCTGTAAGTCATATTTTTATATTATGATTGTATATGTTTTATTCTAGTTAAAGAGTATTGTGCAGTGTGAGCAGATATAGGACTGGAGTAGGTGCCTGACCACACTGCTCATGGGTTCCTCTGTTAATTCATTGCAGATGCCAGGGATATTGTATGAGAAACCACAGACAGCATTGCAATTGTTTCTGCATCCCCATGTGTTGTAACAGAATGAAGGAATAGTGCAGAGATTGATCTTTCTGGCCTGATGCAGGATTTTTCTGAAACTTCATTTGTATTTTTGAAATATCCTTAGACATGGGAATAAAATGGCACTTTGAATGAGCCGTGTCTCCTATTTGTAACCTTTTTTATGACATACAGAACTGTCCTGTCACAGTCCTTTGATGATGGATCAAAAGGAAAGAAGCCGCTTACAGACTGTCTATAGACTGATTTCACAGACATGAATCAAAATCGTGTTTTCACGTGTTTTCGTGTAAAATACAACCTCACTGCATATTTACTAATGGAAAAAAATACAATTTAGTAAAAATGTAAACATCTAATATAGGCAAATGTCCCATTGCCACAACTGGTCATTGTAAGAGGATATATATATATATATATATATATATATATATATATATATATATATATTGCAATTGTTATATATATATATATATATATATATATATATATATATATATATATATATATATATATATATATATTGGTGACATAGACTTCCGTTAGCTCCATTATCCTTATAGCTCCAGTCCAAAACTAAAGAAGCTATCCTTGGACACCAAACATGTAGGCTAATTGACATCTTGTGACTTGAAAAAGAGGATATTTAGTGTAGAATTTATTTTTTGGCAAACAGTGCTTTAAGATAGCTAAATGATTTAATGAAAAGGTACTTCTCTTAGTATAAATGTTAAATCAGTCGTAACGCCATTATCGCAGACTTCCTGAGACCTGAGGCTGGTTAAGCACCTTTACTTAGTCACCTCCAGTGTTTCCCCACCAACAGGTATTAATAACAAAATTTTGTGACAACCTGGAATAAACTTCCCTACTTGGATTATGAGAACATAAACATGCCTTTGCTTTTACTGAAATACACTGGAAAGTTTTGATTGTATTGATAAACTTTGTTCCAACGTGTATGGTAATAACCAAGCTAATGCCGCGTTCAAGTCGTCAAGTTGTCAAAAGCGAAATCCTATTGGAACAGCTAAAATCATCCAAATTATTTCAACAAAGTAAAGATTTCATTCGTATTTGCCTAATCGCGTCGCACTACAAAGACAGCTCAACTCTATCGGGTTGTAGTTTACGTTACTTTATCAGTAATCAAAATGCTAACTTCTCACTTTATAGCACTCACTGTATGTGTGTATGTGTGTGTGTGTGTGGGGGGGGGTCCACAAACAGAGGAAGAGACCGTATTCAGTGTACGGGTAAAGTGTCCTGGATTAATCTGTTTTCAAATCTACTTCTATCCAAAACCTGTCAAGACAAGAAACAATAGATGTAGACTGTATTCCCGATGGCAGTGTAGACCAAAATAAAGAGTTCAGGTCTGAAACTGTGGCGCGCTTGAAGGTAGCGTTTAAAGCTCAAGGTTGTTCAGGGCTTCCCGGTGACGTCACTGCGCACAGACGTCCGTCATGGTGCTGCAGCTGTTTCGCTGACAAACAATAACAAGCCGACAGAAAACCGAGCGAAACCAAACCGACTCTCACTGTTGACGCTCCGTCCGCGCAAGCCGAGACCGCGGACGCCTTGTCAGAGTCGCTCTCGGCGAAATAACTCTGGCCTCCGCTGCCTCCCCCGCCTCCTCCTCGTCCTCCGACTCGGCAGCCGGCGGAGCTTCGCCGCCGCGGAAGAAAGCCCGAGCGCGGGCGGTGGAGGGAGCAGGAGAGAGCGGGGCTTCTCTCGCGAGCGCAGGCCTAACAGCCCTTGTTTTTGGTCTCCCGTCTTTCTCGTCCGTCCTGTACCCCCGCTCAGGCTCTGAGCCGCCTGACATCAACGCGCACAGAGTCGCTTGCCTCAGCGGTGCTAACATGCAAGCCAACGGAGCAGGACAGGGACAAGATCCGGAGTTGCCGTGCCTAAACAGCGCCCAAAACGGAGAGTCGTCCGCGGCCAGCGGAGCGCATTCAAACGGGCTGCTGGCCACCACGGCGGACAGCGGGACTAATGTCGGTGTCACCGCAGCTAACAACGGCCTCCAGCCGCCGGGCAGCTCTGCCGCTTCGGCCGCCGCGACCTTGGGTCCGGAGACGGGCTCCAGCATGAAGAAGAAGAAGCGGCTGTCTCAGGCGGACGAAGATGTCATCCGCTTGATAGGGCAGCATCTGCACGGTTTAGGGCTCAAGTAAGTTCGGCGGAACGGTCCGGATTTTTCAGGCGAAAGTGTGGCGACAGTATTAAACCGAACCACCATGTTATAAAGGGCTGTTTTTTATCTGTTGACACATTAGCATTAGCCATCATACCGAGCCTGCTAATGCGAGCTGACAGCAGGAGCATGATAAACAAACACGGGGAAAAGAGGAGGCAGGGGGCTCCATTTTGCAGAATGGAGAAAGGACTGCCAGGAGTGGACAGTTGTTATTTTGGTTTTTCTGGCTTCAGCTGAATCCTCAAAGCACACCAGTTGTTTACTAAATGTAATTTTAAGGAATAGCTTAATTATTGCAAATGTAAATTATGTCACACAGATGAAAATGGCACGTGGAGATTGCTCACAGGAAGATCTTCTGACAGTTTTTGCTGTGGCCTTGGCTGTGGCAGTCACTGCATTTACGAAATATTGCACCTATTCTGTTTCCAATACATAGTGCCTAATTAATGTCAGTGTTTAAAATGCATTTTGCTTACTGCTAAATGTGCTATATTAGTAACTGAATTTATTACATGCTAGACCTATAAACACATTACAACAGAGTTGGAGACTCAAGGTTTTAGTTGAAGCCATTTTCTATGATATAAAAACTGCATCAAAAAAAGTTAAAACGTCATTAAAGTCACATTCAGTTTTATTCTTAAGGCTCTTTTCGTTTATTTGTGATGCATGGAGAAAAAAAAAATGTCTCCATAGTATTGGACCTGTGTTTTGTGCATTTGTTCTCATTTTACTGGATGTTGTTTTAATGACTATAAAATTAATCTATTTATGTCACTCAGATGTATTCAAATTAGTCAGTGGAATGGCTTCATTTGTACTAATCTAAGTTGTCTTCATATTGATGTTTCTATTTTTAGTCAGACGGTGGACTTGCTGATGCAGGAGTCAGGCTGTAGGCTTGAGCATCCTGCTGCCACCAAGTTCCGCAACCATGTCATGGAAGGAGAATGGGACAAGGTACGTTAATCCGAAAGCTTGAGCCTGTGTTTTGTAGTATTTTCCTGTTCAAATTCTAGCACTTTACAGGAATGTATTAAAAAAATATTTTTTTACTTATTGGATGGGAACTGTTAGGATAGTAATGTCAGTTTGTGTTGTGCTGCCAACTTAAAGTGACTGTCAGGTGTCTGTAGATGTGATGTGTAAACTTTTCAATTTCAAATATTAACCATGAACACAATAATGTAAAACAATGTACACATTTGTTAGAAAAATCAGTACAGTCAAGGATAGGATTTTACCACTGCCTAACAAATGGCCCATTTAATAGCCCATAAAGAGGTTTATTGAATTCATTTCTTTTGTCTGCTTCTTTTGTCTTTCTTGACAGGCGGAAAGTGATCTCAATGAGTTGAAAACATTGATGCATTCACCAAATGCTATTGTGGTAAGAGAGCATGCCACCCCCACAAAGCTTTTACTGTCCTCTGTTAACTCCATCTCATACATGGCTGCTTGCTTGACTTTTGATCTCTCTTTGTGCCTCTGTTTAGCGGATGAAGTTCTTGCTCCTGCAGCAAAAGTATTTGGAATATTTGGAAGATGGAAAGGTCTTGGAGGCATTGCATGTTTTGAGGGCAGAGTTGACTCCTCTGAAGTACAACACAGAGCGCATCCACGTCCTCAGCGGGTACAGCAACGCTGTCTTTTGTTGCTCGCTTCAGCCCTTTCTTCTCTCTTTTCATGACAGTCAAGATGATTTTTTTTATTTTTGTCTCAGCAGAATCAACTTATTCATGATTTGATGTCTTATGAGCAGTCTTATGAAATACTACTACTACTATTACCATTAATAATACAATTAATAATGACAATACATATGTGGAGACATTTTAAGGATATTAATGATTTTGCTCTTAACTCAACATCATGTCACATCATGGAAATGGCATCTGGAAACGATGCAGTGAAGCCAGAAAATAAGGTGCAAAATAAACAAAAGCACTGTGTTTAACAGACCAACTATCAGTTTTTTGTGTGTAAAGCTTATGCTGTGTCTTTTTTATTATTATTTTTTTTTTGCTATTCTGGAATGATGATGATTGATGATTAAAATTAGCAGTTGGCCACGTATCACTTGATGATAAGTATTTGTTGGGTGCTCAGGTATCTGATGTGCAGTCATTCTGATGATCTCCGAGCCAAGGCTGAGTGGGAGGGAAAGGGAACATCCTCTCGCTCAAAACTGCTTGACAAACTCCAGAGTGAGTTCAAGACATACACACACATCCCTCATAGATCCCTCTGTATTTGACCCCATGCTTTTTCCCTTTCTTCAGTTCTCATAATATGGTGCCTGCGTTATGGTGAAACAATTGCTCTGCCATATTCACGTTCATCTACCCTCCCCCCTTTCTTCCTTTCTTTATTTTACCTTTTTGTCTGTCTATCAGTGTCATGTAATTCCCTTTTGCCTCTCACGTTCAGGGTTTGGGTCAGTATCATTTGAATTCAGTCATCTCAGGAGACAAATTGAGTTCGGGAGATGTTAAAAACGTTACGCGTGCGATCATAGTGCTCAGTGTCAGTTGATGAACTGAATTCAATAAATCTCCTTAAGTGGCTGAATTGAGAAGGAATTGACCCTAACCCTGCCTATAGTCTTTAATCAGTTTCATCTCCCTACTTTCTCTTATTTGGCAACCTGCCCCTCCCACTCCATCTTTTTCGCCATCTCTCTCTTGTTTCTGCAGCATATCTGCCTCCTTCAGTGATGCTGCCACCTCGCAGGCTACAGACTCTTTTGCGTCAGGCTGTGGAGCTGCAGAGAGATCGCTGCCTATATCACAACACCAAACTAGACAGTAACCTGGACTCTGTGTCTTTGCTGGTGGACCATGTTTGCAGCAGGTAAATGTATTATCTGCATTATCTAACCCACATTTTAGTGCCTCTTGTCAGTGTGTTTTCTACAATTTCTGGGGAAAAATATATTTTGATCAAACCCCATTAATATTTATTTGTCCTGAGAGGTTTGTGACACAGCTGCCTGGTTGGTAGTGATTCTATTTTTATTATTATTTTGCTAATGCCAATTCATATTTTTATTTTATCCATAAAGATGCCACAGATGGCCCCTGTAAAATGCATTTTCTTTTTTATCTCCAGGAAACAGTTCCCCTGTTACACCCAGCAGATCTTGACAGAACACTGCAATGAGGTCTGGTTCTGTAAATTCTCCAATGATGGCACGAAATTGGCCAGTGGATCTAAAGACACTACAGTTATTATTTGGCAGGTTGACCCAGTAAGTGACCTCTTCCTTAACCACAAAAATCTTATAGCTAATGGCATCTAGGGAGAGAACAAGAACAATCAAGAATCAGGACCAAGAGGAATGCATAAGCATTATCAGAAGGAAGGAAAGGAGAGGTAAATTGTTTGACTGTCTGCTGTGGATTGACAGGAGACGCACCTGCTGAAGCAGCTGAAGACTCTGGAAGGCCATGCATATGGGGTGTCTTACCTGGCCTGGAGCCCAGACGATGCGTACCTGATAGCCTGTGGCCCAGATGACTGCTCTGAGTTGTGGCTCTGGAACGTTCAGGTGCACCTTAGCTCCATACAAATACGACACATCCGTCTGGATTTTGCCTCGTCTCCCTGTCTTAAAACCTTCAAATCTCATTGTCATGCAGACAGGGGAACTAAGGACAAAAATGAGTCAGTCCCATGAAGACAGCCTCACAAGTGTAGCCTGGAACCCAGATGGCAAGCGCTTTGTCACTGGAGGCCAAAGAGGCCAGTTTTACCAGTGTGTAGGTATCCTCTGTACTGTTTGGCCTGAATTGTGCCACTTGTATTTCAAGACCTCATCTAGTCAGTTAGTTGAATTCTCGATTTTTGAATAAGCAGGATCTAGATGGAAACCTGTTGGACTCGTGGGAGGGAGTTCGTGTTCAGTGCCTGTGGTGCTTGAGTGACAGCAAAACAGTGTTGGCCTCTGACACGCATCAGCGTATCCGTGGATACAACTTTGAGGATCTGACTGACAGGAACATGTAAGTGCATTATCTTTAGATCCATTCTAATGGAAAATGCTGTGCTGAGTCTTCTTTCACAACTGTCCTTCGGTTGTGCTCCATAGTGTTCAGGAAGATCACCCTATAATGTCTTTCACCGTGTCGAAGAATGGCAGATTGGCTCTATTAAACGTTGCAACTCAGGTATTCTTTTTCATTTTTAATGTTTAACTTCTGTTACATATCTTTTTTTTTATATTAAATGGATATTGAAATATCTCTTGCTGCGGTTAGGGAGTTCATTTGTGGGACCTACAGGATCGAGTACTGGTAAGAAAGTACCAAGGTGTGACTCAAGGCTTCTATACCATCCACTCCTGTTTTGGAGGCCATAATGAGGACTTTATTGCCAGTGGAAGTGAAGGTAAGAACGCCCTGGAACACTGTGCACCAAATCACTTCTGTCTGCATATCAAACATGCCAGTAAATCTGAAGAATCTTAATAAAGTAAATTGTGAAGGACCTGCAGTTGTTTTAACTCCTTCCCACATAATGAGAATTGTGAGAAATTACAATTTGAGGTAGTGAAAAGCATTTTAGTTTCGTTTAATCTACCTTTTTACATTCTTATTTCCTCTTTTTGTGTTCATTTTGAAATCTAGCAAATTATTCAAGGTCCTTAAATGAAATCATTAAGTGACTCTAAGTATTCATTCTTCCTCTTAACCCATGCTCAGTGTAACAGAAGGAGTGTTTATGTCATGCTCTTTGTCTGCAGACCATAAAGTGTACATCTGGCACAAGCGCAGCGAGCTGCCAATTGCAGAGCTGACAGGCCACACACGCACTGTGAACTGTGTGAGCTGGAACCCTGTGCTGCCAGGACTCATGGCCAGTGCCTCTGACGACGGCACTGTCAGGGTCTGGGGTCCTGCTCCCTTCAGTGATGCCCAGGAGGCAGAGGGGCTTAGCGGTAAGAGCTTTTGTGTGTTTATATATAATATATTAAGTGTGTGTGTGTGTGATGTTATACATGTAATGTGTGTGTGTGTGTGTGTGTATATATATGTGTGTGTGTATATATATATATATATATATATATATATATATATATATATATATATATATATATATATATGGAGGCTTGTGATTTGACCTATCCATTCTGCACCTACAAATACAGTTTACAAATGCAACTCATTATTGAAGAATTTCATTTAAGAAACCCAGTAAGAAGCAGTAATAGATTTAAACACCTTTTCATTTTTAAATGCATCTGATTGTTGTGTGTACACACAGCTGTTTAACTCAGAATTTAAAAGCTCATTCTGATTTGTTTAGATTGAACATCAAAACAAACCTCACAAAGGCAGTTGAGGTGATTTTTAAACTTTCTTGAGAAGGATTTCAAAGCAAATTAATACAAAGTTTTTGAATGAGGCTCTGTCAGTTCTGGAGCCGCTTTTGATTGTTAATGGAATTTGCATTTGATTTGTTTGTTTACCCAGTAAATATATAAATAGATATTTGTCCATTGCCTATTTGAACAAACAGTATGTCTGCTTCTTTTATTAGAATCTTTGGCTCTTATTCAGAGATCCTTCATTTTCTTTTTTATGAATCTGGTCTAGTGTCTCTCCTGTTATAGAACCCTTTGATTCAGTGTTTGTCCCCTGCCAGGTTAAGATGGCTATATTTATTTGCTTCTAAATAAGACAGTTTGGACCTATTTATACATGCCATTAGTGGTGTAGTAGCGGGTGGTCTTGGGTGATCCATTTAGTTTCAGCCCTGCATTCCCACAAATGGCTCGCAGGTCCCCTGTATAGTAAACAACTATTTGTCTAACTGTCAACTGTCCATCAAATCATTTTAGACAAATATTGAGCTACAATAGCTACTGAGCTATTGTAAACAGGCTTAGCTTTAGTGTAAAGCTAAAAGATGTGTACCAGCCTTTACATCATTAACAAAGAAGGCAGATACCAAATGATCTTGCAAGTGTATTTAACCCCCTTAAAAGTCATTAAATTAGTCTAGGTTACAAATGATACACAAACCAAATGCTTTTAATGTAAATTCATTATTTTTATCTTTAAGAACTGAACTGAAATTGAAAAGGCTGCTTGAATAAGTATTCAACCTCTTTAGACCAGTACTTTGTAGAACCACCTTCTGCTGCAATAACAGTCTTAATAATAAGACTTTTGAAAGAACTTTCTACCAGCTCGGAAGGGACTTTCCCCCATTTATCACAGGGTGATTTGCTCCAGTTTATTCAGGTTGGTTGTATGATGTTGCAAATATTACCACATATTCTCAACTGAATTCAGATGTGGACTTTGACTTGGCCATTGTTTAGTCACTGTTATATAGTTTTGGTCTTGTGCATGGGATTATGGTCCTGTTGCTTTTTTTGCCTTTTTTGTGGGGGGTGGAGACCGTCCTTCTGTCTTTCAGTTTTAACAAGTTTTGAAAAGTCTCAACCAAGGAAATGACATGATGCTGCCACTCCCATACTTCACTGAGGACGTGGTGGTTGTTGAGGAATGGATCATGTAGGTAGTTTAGCACCAGTATTCATGGTTTGAAGTTTGGCCAAAATGCTCATTTGCTGACCTCAGAAACTTACACTTTCACTGGGTCACTGATGTGCATTTGTTTAGTAATGGCTACCTTAACCTTAACCCATACAGACCAGTTGTGTGCAGAGCTCCTGATATCGTTGACTGGTAAAAATTGTAGCTCTTTTAAAGTGATCATTGTCCTCTTAGTGGCCTCTACTTCTTGCTCTGATTCTCTGAAAGTTTTGGGGGACAGCCATGTCTAGGCAGTGCCTGAGTGATGTAAAGCAGCTTCCATTTCCTCACAATTGATCAAACATGACTCGCTGAAATATCCAAACACTTGGATATTATTATGAAACTCTTTGCTGTCTTCTGCATGTCTGTGACTTTTACAGTCTGACCAGTGGTACTTGATTTAAGGTGGTCTTTTATCCAGAAAATGTGAATGTTTTAATGATTCACATGATATCAGTGTCCTTTGTAAACTACACAAATCTGATGACTTTTAGATCAGATCAGACTATTTTTAGCAGTGTGCATATACCCAATAGTGTATGCAGAGCACCAGGCAGAAGGAAAGTGTAGCCACAACTTATTCACACCTGAACCACCATTATGTTTATAACATAATGTTGCATGCGATAACATTGAATCAGAGGCATAAGAAAATCATACTGCATACTGGATAATGCATAATTGTGTGTGTGTGTGTGTATATATATGTATATATATATATATATATATGTATATGTGTGTGTGTGTGTGTATATATAAACAAACTCAGATCACTTCTTATGTTACATTTGTTTTATTGATATACATTTTGTTATTTATTTTTCTTCTATAAAACTCTCCAAAACTGTCCAACAGAGCATACTTGGGTCAGTTGCAATATTTCCATTAAGTACCTTATTTTTCTGCTTGCATGTAGTACACGAAACATGCTATTAAATGTCATTGATTTACAGTTAAATTTAACAGCTTTACCCTTTTCCCTCTCCATAGAAATCTGTAGCATGGACAGTTGATGTTGACTCTGGAGCAATATGGAAATCAGAGTGATGCTCACTATAAACACTTCAAGAAATTAAGGATGGATGAAGTTAAAAAAAACAAACAAACAAAAAAAACCACCCACACGCCCACACACTGATGATGTTTTCTGGAGGTTTACCCATCCTCCCCCTCCCGCCCCTGTAGCAGTGGAGAGGCTAAGCAAACACAGAGATGCTGGACGACTTGAATGAAACTGTCCCGGCTGCTGGCCTTCACCCTGCAACCACAGACATGTGTGATGTCCCTGTTTAGGTTGCATCATGTGGCCTCACTGAGGAGGCTCAATGGCCTCAGACTGACGTCTGTCTCCTGCCCTCCACACTGCAGCCCTCCGAGGAGCTGCGGCTTCACAAACCACACCAAAACAAATCATTATTTATTACTGCTATTATTTATTGTTGTAAATCAGTCAAGGCCTCTGGCTTGAGTTGTAGTGATGGTGTGCTTTGTTCTTTACGATATTCACTCAGTGAAGACAAGGTTGTTTTGTTTTGTTTTAATTAATTTTATCAGTTCTGCTGGTATGATGTTCAAGAAGCCCCTCTGCATGTGATCCTGTGATGGGTGTGAGGGCAGCAGGGGTGTGGAGATGTTGGAGGGGTTCTAGAGTTGGCGATCATATCCTTTTCCCCGCATTAACTTTGTTTATTTTTCAGCCACCTGTGTGAATGTAAGCCTGAGAGAGTTTTTTCACCAGCAGAATGCAACCGTCTTTTTTTTCATGTTTAGAACTATGAAAAGAATCTTTTTAATTGACTGAATTTACCGGCACTTTTAACAGTCGATCAATCAGATCCATTTCGGTTTATGAGGAAAATCTTAAAACGATCCTAAGGTCGTATTTTTTGTTTTTTCTTCATCAAAGGTTGGGGTGCTTTATATAAAACATCTAAATCTCATTTGCGTATGATGGTAAGTATGTAAGAAGTGGACCCTGAGGGGATGAGTAATGTTTCTCACCACATCATTGCTTGCCATGGGCCAAAGTTAAGATAGGAAGTGTAATGTTTAATGAATTGAGCTTGCTTGACTCTGTTTAATCTGTCAGAAAGCGACTGACCCAACAATGAGTCTTTAGCTTACAGATCCAGACCCCACGAGTGTTCTCACTTACCAGCATGCTTCTTTGTTCTCTGTTGTCACCCTTGCTGACAGCACATATAAGACCTTTGATACTTAGGAAGTTGTGAGCACATGTAAATATTGACCATCCTTAATGCAAGAATGCGAGGAGTCCTTTCCTTTTGTAAATGGCTACTAGATGTTGGTCATATCTGGAGTGTTGTTTTTTTTTGTAGTAAGTGCAAAAAGGTAAAGCTTTTTCAGTGGATAAATGGGCTTAAGAAATATCATGTATAGCAGATAGGGCTTTAGTGGATTGCTCAGTGCTGTTGGGCAGTGGGTAATGGTCAATATTGTAATGGTCAGTATCCATACAGTTTAAAGGTAAAGTAAGCAAGCTAGTTCATAATTAGGCCTTCCAGTCATGTTCCTTTTACTTTTGATTTTCAAATGTGTGTGTGTGTGTGTGTATTTACTTTAACCTCATGTGCTAATCCCCTAATGTCAATCTGCTGTTTGTTGTTTTTTTTGTTTTTTTTTTGTTTTTTTTTTTAATCATGATTTCTTACTAAATCTTTGATTTCTTGTGTTTTTTAATGCTCTTCAGCTATACCGTTTATAATTCTACATCACAAAGGTCAGATTTTTCTCCTTTTTTCGGAGGGGGGGGGGTATCCATCTATTGTTTTTGTCTAAAGTTATATCGATTCTTTGTTTTACTTATTGTTTTTTTCCCTGAATTATCATATAAAGTATTTCATGGGAAGTGGCCTCTTAACAATTTTTTCTTTTCTATGTGACGTTCTTACTTGCTCATTGTTTTATTAATTTTTACACACATATGTAGTGTGCAAATATTGAGGTATTCAGAGTGTTACAGTCTGGCCATCAAACATAACAAACTTTGCCTACTATGATTTGCTTTGTAACATGTGCTATGTGTGTGCGTGTGTGCGTGTGTGCGTGCGTGCGTGCGTGTGTGTGTGTGTGTGTGTATTTTTATGGCATGTATTATAAGACTGGTCAAGAATATAATTTAGTCTGAGCATCCCTTACCCCTCAAATGCTGTGTTATTACGTTTCCACTTGCATCAGGTAAGAAGCTCCTCTGTACAGGTTATCCCTACACTCACCAGCCAAACCTGTTCGGTCACTGAGGAGTGACACACACAGACACACACACACACACACACACAGACCTTAGTACCTGTTAAAAACACTGAAATCTCATCAATGTTCTGTTCAATGTTCTGCTTATGCAAATGACCTATGTTTTCCTTTGGTGACTTAGTATTTCATTTGAGGGCTTGGTTTTGCTTTCCTGTGACGTGAAGGCATGGCTGTGAGCCTGCTCATTATCCACAGGGGCCCAGGGTGGAGATACCAGGCAAACACTTAAGTTTTGCTTCAGGTTCTGAAGGGTCTGTTTTGCATTTAACTGTGTTAATATTCTAAGTGATTGTACTGTTATGTAATGTGTAGGAGAAGTCTTACGTATGCATATTTTCAATAAAGCATTCAGGGTTTTAAAATAGCAGGCCGAGCCAGAATCTCTCTTACTCTGCTATGATGGTTCGTGGGTGGGCCATCTGCCAGGTCAAGTCTTACATTCTGTGAGCTGCAGGACTGGTAACGTTTATTTCCTCTTAACTGCCACTATTTATTTTGCAAGCAGCTACATGTATCACAATAATCATAACAACATTTTACTTCCAATTCTTTTTGAGATATTCTCAGTAAATGTGTCACACGGCATGACTTGTACCCTTCACTTCGGGAAACCTAGCAGACATAACTACAAATGTATACAGTCATTCTTAGAGCATATACCACCTCTACTGAAAGTTTCCAGTGTGACATTGGCATTCTAAAATATTCTATAGAAACAGCTAAGACCAACTTGCATGTGGTGCCTTTCAACAGATTCAGCTGTTTTAAATATGTACTTATAGCAGTTCACATTTGGTTAAAGTGGGCCTTCTCAGACTTTAATAAAGGGTCATTTTTATACATTCTAAAAATGGTTTGTCAACATAAGGCCAGGGTTGTGCTAATGAAAGTCATGAAAGGCTGGAAAAGAACAAAACCGTACATTCCTAAAAAATGAATGTGTTAAAACGGTTCTTGGAAGGAGTGCCATAGCAACCAATTGTGGGAAAGATGTGTAAATTAATAAAGAATCTTCACATTCACTTCTTGATACTTTTAAAAGGGTCTTCATACTTGTGTCTGTTATAAAAAAGGGATTCTTTATAGAAAAGAAGAGTGTATTAGACATCCATGTCTCATAAACTCTCAGGCTGGAACAATATTAAGAAACATTACTTTGACGAAAGGGACTAGTAGGTCAATTAGGACCTCAACAGTTGTTGTCAGAAATATTCACACCATAAATCTCCACACACCTGTTTGACAGACCGTAAATGCTCATTAGGAAGCAGGTGAGGAGTTGATGTCAATGAGCAGTCAATGACTGCTGTCTGCTGATGACTTCATGACAGAAATACAGAAGCTGTAGTGCAAGATCTAAACCATTGGTTAGCTAGAAAACATGATCTCAAGTAGCCACTGACAAAGCCACACCTGTTACCTAGAGATTGCCTTTAATCTGCTGGATAGGTGTGAAATTCTTCTCATCAGCTGTGGAGATCTTCCTTTTATGGTTACTAATCTCTTCAGTTTTCTCGTTCTTTTTAGTAATTTTCCAAACAGTCCAAGTCTAAGGTTTGACCAATGTCTCTTACGGTTTCATTTTTGTTTGTCTGCCTCATAACAGATCTTTTATTGGTGCAGCTTTGATCTTCTTAATGACAAACAAGAAATATGACCAAAAACTTCTAAGCTTTCTTAGATCTGGACTAATAAAGCAATTAATCACCAACACTTGTGAAATCATGTTAGGGATGAAAGTATAAAACTGCTGTAACGTCAAAATGCTAAACCTAAAATGTATTAACTTTATTACCCTTTATTAAAATAAATGAATGCACACTTTAACCACATACAAACTGTTGAGTATACATTAGTATATACTTTTGTAAGTCGCTCTGGATAGGAGCATCTGTGAAATGCCTTAAATGTAAATGTACATTTAAAAAGGTTTAAGCAAAGAGGCAAATATGCCTTTTCCCCCCCAAACAGTGTTTTAGGAATGAACTGTGAGCAAGCTCTCGCAGCGCAGGGCACTACCTGGCTATTAATGCTTAGACTTTGTCCTCTGGTGCAGCTCTGAAAATGAGAAGGTGGTGTAAACTCAACTTCATTAACTCCAGATTCCTCAAGGTCTTAAAATGTTTTAATTCAATTCATCTTAAGGAACAGCTGACAGCAAAATCCATGTACTTGCATTCTGGTCGAATGAAATGTCTCTCCTTCTCACAAAGATATTTCTCGTAGAAAATACTTTGGCCATTTTCAGGTAATCCACACAAAACCAATGACATACTGGCGAACTGAACGTTGAATCCACTCTTGTGCATTTTAGATTTCAATCTCATGACTGGAAACAGTTCACGTTGGTCACCACAAAATCCTCTAGCAGATTTCAAGTATGAATGAGTAGCCCAATAAAATGAAGACCCATAGGGTTCCTATTCCTTCCGTCTTTTTAAACTTGGGTATGGTGTTAAATGGTAGCATTTCATGTAGCTGAAGATAGGGATAGATACTAAATACTGGTACTATGGTGATGTGATCAATACACATAAAATACTGTAAAAAATACTCCTATAAGCATGTCCTATTCACTCCACAGGATACCCCTGCTTCACACTATTTCTGAGAAGTCACTTCTTTGGAACCACAAGGAAACATGCTTTTAAGAAGGAAATTCAGTGGCTTCAAAACATTACAAGACTTGGACACAGTGGCATCTGAAAGCCCTTCCTGTTAGCAGATGATAACTGGTGAAGTCAGAGGAGTGTATTCAGATGGTACCATTAACCTCCCTGCATAAATACAGGGGGCGCCTTTTGTCTTCCCACAGGGTGTTCCCATTGTTTGAAAAGAGGAATTTCCACATAAAGCTGGCTCAGAAACATAAGTTTAAAAAAATAAATAAAATAAAAATAAATAAAAGGAAGGCAGCAGGTGGGCAGACTCAACGGTCATCGTAACAAAAGGCTGCCCACATCATTCCCATGACGAGGCCAAAGCATAAGTGTTGTAGCCATGTGTTTGCTGACTAGCTATTGCTGATTAATTAATGACAAGGGTGCATATCTCTTGTGTTTTTCAGATACTGAATATTGTATGTAGGGATGAGCAATATGACAAACATGAAATCATTCTACTTATTATATACTTGTATGATTTTAAACGACCCTCTTATTGCAATGATTTATAAACTATAAATTTGATGCACTTTAGCAGAACAGTTACTGCTTATCCTACCACTGGTCAGTGTTCCTAAGTACTGACAATATCTATGATATGCTCAAAAATATGTTTAGCACAATTTGGAAAATGTATTGTCATATTGCCCACCATTACGTGTACTCCCACCACATCACCAGGGGTCTTCTTTGCACAGGGCAGGTGTGGCTACAGGTTTTGACTCCAACCAACAAGAATCACTCTATTATATAACTAATCACTTGTTAAAAAACTTGCAACAGACTGCTTAAACTAGTGTAACAGAGTGGGTTCTGCTTGATTGGAAAGAAACCCTGTCCACTGTATTGGCTCTTTCTGAACAACAGTGGTGACCCTTAGAAGTCATTTTTGAAAAACGCCTCTGTTACCTGTCAGGTGTGTTAATGGCAGGAGCTAACACCTGCAGGACCACAGATCTTGTGGAGTATGATTTAGGCCATAAAAAACTAGTGCAGAACATGCATGGAATGACGACCTGCAAATAAATAATCACAGTCATGCAAAAATCTTGTCTCTCCATTTTTGACACTTTTCACTTTGATATAATGTGAATATGACAGTTGATCTTTACATTGACCAATAAAATAGACCAGTAGAAATGCTCAATTTAAGCATTTCTGGCTTGGACTAAAATCTTTTTACACTGACTTCCATTGAAGGTTAACCAGACAATTTGGAGATACAAGGCTTCTGAGTGACCAAAGTATAGTTTTTTTTTTTTTTTTGCACAGAAAAGGTGCGTGGTCATGACGAGACTGGCAATCTTTTAAGACAGCAGTTCCCCAGTTTATTACCCCTGAGCATAGTGTTTTTCATTCTACCTGGACTCAAACTTTTTTTTTTTTTTTTTTTTTTTTTTAAACAATACTAGGAGTAGACGACGGCTCATCTAGACGATGGAGTAGACGATGGCTCTCAAACAAATTAGTGTTACGGATAAACAAACACTGAAATTCGTTAAAATGAAAACCAAAAGGCACAGAGGTAACAACGTCAGCCAATGTGATCAAAGCAAACCGAGAACCATAGAAACCGCAATGCAGAAAACAGGACCAAGTGCAGCTTTGGATAAATCATAAACAAAATACCATGTATTCTAATTAAGACTACACAACAGCAGGGCATGCCTTAAATTGAACATGTGCTTATTAATTCCATATCCCAGTTCCCAAACTTACTAACAATAAAACTTCGTATAAAAAGAGTATTCCAGCAACTAACAATAAAAAATATATATCCATCTTGGAGACAGGTGGACACATGTACAGCGACAGCATATTTAAGACAAGCTTGACAAGATGACATGCTCACAAGCTCTAAGCCAATCGGTCACCCCGATGAGTCAGTGCGATTGTCATGTTGCTTCAGCCCTGAGAAGCGGTGCACGATGTGAGCAATGCAGCAATGCTAAACAAATAGCCAAAAAAAGCAACAACACAGAGCTGAACTTCACTGCAAATACATAAATAAGATACATAGGAACACCTGTCTCTCAAGTTGATCCAGGACAGCTTTGAGACTGCAACACTTGTTATTTCAGTAAGGGGAAGGGGATACTGGGGCTGGGGATGAGGTGTCTGATGGAGTGTTTTCCTTAATGTGGCTCTGGCCGAGACCGATGACCATATTCTTTCACAGCACAGAGCGGACAGTTTATGATTTGGCAGTTTAGGTTCTTATGGCTGCAGGGCATCAATCATTGATCAGCGCCAGGATCATGCTGAAAGTGAAACCAGAGAGAGAGCATGAATGAGCATGGTTCAAATCGGGAAAAGGGCTAGATGAGCGGTGAGGTTAAACTGGGAGGGCATAGTGCAGAAACCCTAAACAGGCAAAACAGAATCTGATTACTGGCTAAGTTACTGTTTAACTTTTAATTTGAAAAATAGGCTAGCAGCTATTTTATCAGTTTTCTTTCATATTGGGAACTACATTCCTAGAGAAAATCCTAGCTACTCATTTCTTATTGTAATCATGTGATCCATCTTGTTTTAAAAAGGTGCTGTGTAATGCCAGGGGCTCTACGGTTATAGCATTAAAGTATGCATGGAAGGGTAACACAGTGCAAAGCCTAGAGCTCACCATGACTGACTGAGCAAAGAAGAGAAACAAAACACCTCAATACTGTGTAAAAATCTGCATTCTTTAAGCAATTATCTAAATGATTCCAATGATTTTTCTTTGTGTATTACATTCACAAAGAAAAAAAGGAAAACAAACAAAAAAAAAACTAAATTAATAGAATAATAAAATTCAGATTTTTCGGAAATATAATTCAGTCAGTTTTTTTCCCCAGGGATGTCAATTAATTCTAAATAAACAACAAAAAGCAAAACATAAAAAGAAAACACCAAAAGGTTCAATTTTTATGGGAAAAAGATGCACACTTAATACACCAACCATTTCACTTGCTTTAGTATATCTGTAGGTGCAACACTAAAGAAAATGAAACATGTCAGAAGTGTTTATTCTCTTCTTACCTGTACAAGTAGATGAAAAAGCAAAGTAGGTGGAAACCCAGTTTGATCATGGCCTCCTTCATGTGAGACTTCAACTGGCCCCTGTTGTGAATCTCCGTTGGGTCAAACACTCCCATGTTACCCATAGGAACCTTCACATATCTTGTGAAAGAAAAAAAAAAAAAAAAAAAAAAAGAGAGAGAGAGACAAAATTAGCAATGTAGTACAAGAGGCTAATCATGAAGGGGTAAATTACAAACCCATGTCAGGACTTACCTGTAAACGTTCCACGATGCCACAGGTAGATTCAGGAGGAAAATAAACCAGTGCATGGAGACTAGCATCAACACTGTGGCCAGAGACTGGCCAATTAGTTCGGGTATGACCCACTACACACAGAGAAGAATTACATTATCAGAGATTAATAAGCCATAAACAATCTAATTACAACACAGCTGTTACAGCTAGGCAGGCTGGCTTAACATCAGTCTAGAGGAAATGGCAACCTATGAACATCTAATCTCAGAAGCAACCTTCACGGAAGTGACTCATATTGCTCTTGCATTGTGTTTCTCAAGATCTGGGGACCTCATGTATTGCACATTTCTACATTTCCTCTGCTCTATTATAACAGATTGTACTCGTGAACCGCTTGATATCTGAGAACTATGAATGATCAATTAATTAAAAATACTTGGAAAGGAAAACAAAGATACAACATTACAAGTTTAATTTCAGTTGCCTTTACCAGTTCCACATGTGTTCTGTGCTCCCCAATTGTATTTCCCAATAACAAAGTCTATTTAAAACTGAACATCACCTAAAATTCTTTAAACTGAACTGGGTGCAATGCCTAACACATGGGTCACTAAGACTGTAATGACTTGCTATTTAGCAGAATTTCTTTTTACAATTAAAAGCTAGTTCACAGCAATACTTACTTTGTTTAACTTTGAACAGCAAGCCCGGGCATTAATATAATCACACTCAAGATCAGAGAGGGTGATGATCTGTAGGTAGAGTTAATGCCTATAACTTTAGGTGTGACATGTGGGAAAAACAGAAGACATAGCAAGCAGTGTTCAGACAGAGGGCACAATACAGGCCAACCAAACAGGTTTCTCAGCCCATTTTGCAGTCTAAGGAAAGAGAATGACAGTTACCTTTCATCTCATACACATTATAGACTCAGATTCTGGAGGAACGTTGGTTTCTCTTCCCTCAACACAATTTACATTGTGAAAAATGGCTTAATGAGCTTAAGTGGCTCCAGTTTCCCAAGAGCATCTCGAGGTTAAGACCAGTATGCTGCTCGTCCGATCATTCAAGAATCATGTTAGAGCCTAGTCGCTTTTGAAAAAGCATCTCTGGTTAATTCAGGATTACATCAGATAGCTACATGTCATTCCCGTTCAGGTCGCACACAAAATAGCAGGCAGCCCCTTCCACTAAAGCCGCATTAACAGCAGCTAATTCGCAGCGGGGTCGTTCTCCTGCGCATGGATTAGGCCTAATCTTGCACTAAACTGCACTGCCAGTGGTGAGCACGTTCATCGGTCTGGCTGAGATTTGGTTATTAATGTGGTCGTAAAAGACCGACTCAAAGGGAAAGACCTGAAGCGATGTGTCTGCCCGCCTATTCTTAAGCTAGCTAGCTAACTCAGCTAGCTCAGCTAAACGGTGTCCAGCCAACCTACCCCCCGCCTTTAAAAGCGCACCAGGGCGTGAACGATAACCCGCTGCTGAAACAGAAGATGGGCTTATTTGTGTCTCCATTCTCTTGATATGACAGCAAAGGATACAAAGTACACCGACAAGAATATCAACGCACAGCAGTCGACAAGCGACAGAATAAACACGGCGGCTTCCATCTTCAACTTCCTACTCCATCAATACTTCCGACCGGGAGAGAGCTACTTCCGCCGCTCTTCTTCGTGTTGCATTGGGTCGAGTTGAGTACATCGCCACCCTCCAGAAAAGCCGAGGAAAACAGCGCGACAAGCCGTGTGGATCATCCTGCTCGAGAGATACAGTAAAAAAGATCATAATAAATTATTAAAAATAATAATAAATAAATCTATAAACTATCTATAAAGTAAACCAGCCCTGTTTCAAACATAGATAAACGTAAGCCGTTTCAGTCTGAACTTTTTAACAGGCTGATCTGTCTATCCGGCCTTAAGACCAAGTATTGAAAAAAAGTAATAAAAAATAATTAAATAACATTTTGCATTTATGACTTTTATTTCTAATACAAATGTTGTTTTTTTGATTGGCTGGTTTATAGTGAGCTAAGCCCCGAGGGCTCAAATCTCAGGACCAGCTTTTGCTAGTAGCTGCTTTCAGATGGTCTAAACTGGTCTTTAATGGCCAAGGTGATTGAAAAGCTGGTCATCAAGGCAAAAACATACCCTATGCTGGTAAGCTAGCTGGTTAACAAGTTGGTGGACCCCCCCCCCCCCCCCCCCCGATTCTTTTGGGATGAGGTGGGGTGGAGATCATCCAACTTCCTGACTTCACTAATGCTCTTGTTGCTGTATGCAATCAAATCCTCACAGCAAGGCTTTAAACTCTAGTAAAAAGCCTTCTCTGGACAGTAGAGACAGTTATTTGTTTTTAAATACCCAGTTTAACATCCTTGATTTTGGAAGAAACAGTGAATTAGCAGGTGCCCCAATACGTTTGTCCATATAGCGTATGTATATATACACTCACTAAGCACTGGAACACAGTTCGGCAGGTAGAATTTACAATGCTTTAAACACCTCAGGCAGATGGGCTACAATAGCAGAAGACCATGTCAGACTCCACCCAAGAACAGAAAGCTGAATATGAGGCTCAGCAAAACTTAGCAGTTAAAGACTGGACAAGCTTTGACTGGCCTAGTCTGATGAATCTCAATTACTGCAAAGGCACACAGATGGCAGATCAGGAGGTGGTGTGATCATGTGAATAATGTTTTCTGGGAAAACTTGTTAATAATATGAATAAAAATGTTAATAATAATCACTTGAAAGTCAAGCATCCATTCATGACCACAATGTACACAGTTAAAAAAAGATGAGAGTAATGTTGTGTAAAATCATAGAAAGTGTTACTTTTATTAATAAAGAATATGTTCATTAGTTTTGTTAAAATTCCCATCTAAGAGATGTTAAAACCTAAATACCTCATTCTAGTGTTTATTTATTTATATGAATATTGATTAATATTAGTATATTTATATTAATTAATGGAAAATGTAAAGGAAAATATTATTAAATGTTACTATTATTATTATTATTATACATTTTTAATATATATATATATATATATATATATATATATATATATATATAATTTTTTTTTATTTTTTATTTTTTATTTTACAGTTTACTCATCTTCTGCCATTACTTCCAGCATGATAATGCACTTCATCATGAAGCAAGTCATCTCAAACTGGTTTCATGAGCATGTCAGAGTACTCTAGAGGACTTCTCAGTCACTGGATCTGAGTCCAGTAGAACATCTTTAGGACTGTGGTAGGATTGCAGCATGAACGCGCTCCTAAAATCTGCAGAATCATGGAAGAAGATTCTTAAAGCAATGTTACATGTCCAGGAAGAATTGAGGCTGTTTTGAGAAAGGGAGTCCCTACCCTGTAAAATCATATTAAGAGGTAAACAGGCTACAGTGTACAGAGAGATGAGTTTAGAGGGGGGGTGGGGGGGGGGTGGAGGTAGTACCAGCCTGTGTGTGTGTGAGAGAGAGAGAGAGAGGGAGAGAGAGAGAGAGGGAGAGAGAGAGGTGGGGGGGAGAGAGAGTCATTAGATGCTGTAGTGTTGTCATGAGGAATTCCTGTGCTGTATGAATGGGGCACTTGAAGCGTGAATGGCCCTCCCTCGCCGCTGCAGCTATGGCGGCGCCTGGACCGCAGCCTGATGAGGAGCTGCGGGCTTTCAGCGCGCTCGACCCTCTTTCAGCACAGCAAAAACGACCTGCTCCGGTTAGCGTGGACGTGGAGGAAGTGGCGGAGCTGCTCGGGAGCTTTCTGGACTCTGACAATGGCCCCACTGCCGAGACGGTCGCGGTCAGACCAGTGGAGGAGATGGTTAACGGCTTCGACGAGAAGTTAAACGCGTGCTTTCGACATTTCAGCTCTAAAAGCGAAGTATTAACATGTGTAAAACCGATCTCTGAGGATACCTTCTTAAGACATGATGAGTAAGTGAGTGAGTGAGTGTGTGTGTGTGTGTGTGTGTGTGTGTTCGTAAGTAGCGCTGGCAGCGTTTTTTTTAATGCACAGTTGCCCGAGGCGTTACATGATACTGGAGGAGACATCCCCAGAGCGCAAGTTCAGCTGCTTCTGCATGTTTACGACCGTTATTCATGATAAGACCCATCTTTTGAAGCTTTGATTGCTTTTTCTTATGATTTATTGAATTTTCTGTTTGCATTTCCCGTCACTGGACATTAGGCTATGTATGAAGCGCCACTGTGGTGTTGGTCTGCTGTTACACTGCACTGAAAATGAAGGGCAGTATACCAGCATCTCAAGTAGCCGAGCTCGCTGTGTAAGCGGGGTCACGTGACCCCGTCCACTCGGGACTGAGCTGGTGTTTCCATCATACACACCACACGACAGGGAATCGACTGCTCTCAAATTCATCAGAAGAAATAGAACAAATATGTGGACACTGTCACATTTGTGCTTGTTGACCATTTCATTTCAGAAGCATGGATATATATATATATTTAATGTCTAGATGAAACAATAAGTCCAGATGTTTACTGGATATTGTTTTGCTTCAAAATATATCTCAAAACTAACAGTAAAATAATAATGACAAGTATGATAAAACATTATTTAACATTCTGATAAAACAGTAAAAAAACCCCAAAAAAACATCTTGGTATTTGTTTGTCAAGAATAGCAGATATCAAGCCACTGTGGATCTTGTTTACATCTTATTCATTTAATTCTGCAGAAATATGGTGAAAAGTTGGTGGAATTCCCCTTTACTACTGAGTTGGTACCGCTTTTGCAGGTGTAACAGCCTGCACTTGATTTGGAAACCACAGCTACATGGATACACTTCCATTGAGCCATAGGAGCAGTAGTGGGGGTGGGCACAGGTGTTGGGATACACAGCCTGGCCATCAGGTTGACATGGTTTAGATCAGGAGATAAGCCCATTGCAGTGTTGTACTGCCTTTTCTACATATTTTCATGGTTTCTTTATGCTTTCACTCCTAACTGAGCTAAATAAGGACATGAGTGATGTAACTGATGTGCAAGGACACTCCAAACTGTGTAGTGCAGGTGGGAAACGGTGTCTTTTACCATTGGAGTATGATTCATTTTTCATCTTACACAAAGAGCATTTATCTGTTATGCATGCTGCACAGTCCAATTTTTATTATTCTCAGTTCAAAGTTATTTTTGTGGGATTTATTATTGTTTTTTAAATCGCATTACAGGATTATCATCTATAACAATATTATACTTCAAGTAATGTTGGACTAATTGATTGTGAAGTGTGCTGATGGACACTGTATGTCCAAATGTTTGTGGACACCCCTTCTAATGAATGCATCCAGCTGACACAGATATGCAAAGACACATACAGACACTTGTCCAGCCCCTGTAGAGAAGTACTGGCAATACAATAAAAGACTCTCTGCAGCAGATAAACATAAACCTATTGACACCATGCCTAATGCCAAGCGTGGGCCTAGAGGGGTTGAACTCTGTTCTCAGGAATGATGGTTCTCCACCCAATACTTTTGGGCTATAGTGATCACTTCCTGACCTTATTAACACTCTTGTTGCACTCTTGTTTAATACTCTTGATTTAGGAAAGAAACAATTAATAATAATTAATGTTATTAATGTTAAAATTAAAAATGTTAAGCTAACCTTATGTTAATTCTCCCACGTTCTAGGATCTGGAATGCGCTGACAGATAATTATGGCAATGTCATGCCCGTGGACTGGAATCGATCACATACTCGCTCACTTCACCTCCCCACTCTGAACATTGAGGACAGGCCGGTGAGTCAGATGTCTGATTCCTTGTCTCTTATGCTGCTTTCAAGTGATCTCTGGTTTTATCAAAAAAAAAAAAAGTTTCCCACCAGAAGGCATCCTAAGAAAACCTTATGAAACCCTGAAGTCGGGTACATCGAAATTGATTAAATCGACTGGCAAAGTGACCAACACTGTGTGCTTCATGACATAGGCCAGAACTGATTAATGCCAGCTAGCTAATAAACTACAGCCATTTTACATCCCCAGTGCTTTGTTTACCTCCCACATAAACCACATGAATGGTCTAATCAAATTTGGTGGGGGAAAAATGCATTAGAAAGCACAGTGAGCCCACTTGGTGAGACCCAGGTTTCTGATTGAACTTTTTTCTGTATTTTGTTTCTACAGAAGGTGAATAATGTGAATTTTGATGTGTCTGATGATGAGGATCTGAGGGAACAGATGGACATGCACTCTATCATAGTGTCCTGCATCAACGAGGAGCCCCTCTTCACTGCAGAGCAGGTGCTGTTCTACTTCACCAAAAGCAGCACTTTATTGCGAAGTTCATAAAGGCCCTGTAATTAAGCAGAATAACATTCAAGTATTTGTAACACATCTTTGGCAAAAATCTAGTCTAACAATGAACAATGGTCTAACACCTGAACAATGGTTTTGCATAGTATAGATGTAAATATCGTCACTATCACAGAAAAAAACTTGTTTCTCCATTTTTGTCATTTTTTAAACTTTTTGACATGATGTGAAGGGCATTTGTTCTTTACATTATATCACAATGTCATGATGAATGGACCAATAGGAAGGCTCCAAAATTGCCTGAAATAAAACCTATTTACACAAACTTCCATTAAAAGTTAAGAAGGTTTTTCCTTCTCCTGTAAAGTTGCCATTTAGGAGACATAAGGTTTTTGTATGACAGTGACGATATCTACCTTGCTCATTGAACCCTGCTCTGCTTTGAAGGTCATTGAAGAGATAGAAGAGATGATGCAGGACTCCCCAGACACAGAAGCAGAACCCACCTCTCATTCTGACCAGATACAAAGATACAAAAACACCAGCCACGCCTTTGAGGACAGTAAGTGCCTGTATACAGGTCTGCCTCTGTGGGATTTGTGTTTGTGCTTGGTTTAATAAATGTAATAAAGTGTAATTCTGCAGGAGTGAGGAACCTCAGTGTTGCAGAGCTGAATGAATTACTGGAAGAGGAGGAGACTGCTGTCCGCCGCTATTCTGAGGAACTGGTCCAGCATCTGGCCCTAAGGGACGAGCTGGACTTTGAAAAGGAGGTGAAGAACAGTTTCATTTCCATGCTGATAGATGTACAGAACCGACAGAAAGAACACAGAGAACAGTTGAAAAAGAAGAGGAAGCTAAAGAACGGAGCCGGATCCCAGCACGGTAGAGCAGAGAGGCTACCAACAAGTGTGAGTACCATTTTCCAATAAGGTGAAAGCTGGAATCTCCTGTAGTTTGATCACAGATACTCAGTTTGTTAGCAAAAAAAACTCAACAGAATCTCAACGATGTTAGAGTAAGGGTTAGTGTTATAACCAGGGTTAGGTTTGGGAACAGGATTGGGATTAAGGTCAAGGTGACATATAAATAGATATTTAGTTAAATGTAACGCTGAACATCTACAAAGTATCTACAAATAGCTTTTATAGTTATACATTATAATAATTATAATATGTTCAGACCTAACCAGATCTAATGTGGCTTCTGCTTTTCCTCCTTTATCTTGTGGGGTTTCTTTATTCTTTATGACTGAAGAATCTTTAATTCCCCCTCCTTTTCAAACTTTCTCTGCTGGTCTGTACCTGCTCCGGTCTTTCCAGCGCTTCAGCATGGAGAGCATCTCTACTGCCATTCAGAATGGCTTCCGCCAAACTTTTGGACACGGTGGTGGGGAGAAACAGGTGGCTATGTCTTTCCCTTCTTTTCATCTAATTCTTTCTTAATTCTTTGGCAGTTCTTACTTGGTATCAGTTCACAATTCAGTTCACATCTTATCAAGACATTAAGGCAAACAAAGACTTGAGCTTCGGTGCTTCTGTTAAGTAGCAAGCTATGCCCAACTCATCCTCTGCCACATCAGAAATATTACCAGTGTCTTTTACACTTTCCCACAGTATCTCACTACAGTCATTCCTTATGAGAAGAAAGGAGGTCCCCCGTCAATTGAGGATCTTCAGGTTCTCACAAAAAGTGAGTATTGCCACTGAGCTTCTACATCCAGGGTTTCTTCAAGGGTCATCCGGCAAATCTTTTATATTGCACCAAAAGGCTTCCACTGTTGTTAAGAGCCAAGAACCCTTTTCAGTACTATAGAGAAGGCCTAGCCAACATGCTCACGTGGGGCTCACTTGGGTGGAACATGGACTAGGTGGGTTCCAGGTAGACAAGGGCTCTGAGTGGGTTTGTACACGTGTTGGATCCTATTGTTACCGCCAACCCTAATCTTACATCGGTCCCATCAAGGCCCCATGTACAGTGTGCAACAAACATGTTTAAGCCCTCCTGGTCCCATCACTGTCCCTGGTGGGCATCCATATGTGGGGCCAACACGGAACCCATGGACAAAAATTTCTGGTTCCCAGCTGGGCTAACCATACAGGCCCCAAATGGGCATGTTATGTGAGGAGTGGATGCTACACAGTAATTAGTGAAGCTTTTTGGTCTCACTGTTTATTTCTTCTTTCCACAGTTCTTCAGGCTATGAGGGATGACAGTGACAAAGTACCCAGTCTTCTAACAGACTACATCCTTAAAGGTAAGCCTTCACTGAAATACTATTTTAGAATTGTTATATTAGCAAAGATTTTATTTAGGCTAGCATTTACTGCATATCTCATTGACAATAATGAAAAGCACCTTCTTATGTAGCACAACGTTGTTTGCATCCATATTTACAAACCATCTCTTTTGCTATCAGATCTTTTTTTTTTATTTCCTCCATTCTTTTTCCTCTCTTGTCACTGGTAGCTCTTGTCTGAGTGATGGATCAAGGTTTGTAAGAGACTGTGAGGATTTCTGGTTTAGTAGGCACAGCACCCTCTGCTGGCACTTCACACTAGTGCATCCATGTTTGCTCTTGTGTTGTATCTACCTGATGCTACCTTAGCAACCGATGCAGGGCCACAGCCTCACTCTCACCTTCTGTCTCACCTGGTAACAGTCATGCACTGCTACTCAAGTTTTCTGTCAGCTGTTCCTTCATTCACCTGTAGCACCTTCCCTTTTGTGATGCCCACATCCAGCTGTTACGCACACACTCACACACACATCATCATCAGTGCCGTTACTGTCTAGACTGTCTACACTCCAAATAAAGGTACTACAAAAGTTTTTTTGAGTGATGCCATTGAAGAACCCTTTTTGGTTCCAAAAAGAATCATTCTTGTAATAGAGATGTGTGAAGGCTCAGAGAAGCTTCTCTTTATGTAAGGTTCATTACCAATATAAAGGATCTTCACATTCACACATATCTAATACAAACATGGTTCTTTAATGAGTGAATGGTATTGCTCACAGAACCTTTTGTATTATTACGTATTTTAAGAGTGTACTGCATCTTTGCACTTTTCCTGCTAGTTTTACTTTTCCTGGTAGTTCACAATTGCAACTTTAAATATAAAGGAAAGGTTCACTGGAAAAAAGAGTATTTACAACGTAACCCAGATGTAGTCGATTGGCCAAGATTCCAGTTGTTTTGCACTGGAGCTACAAGGCTAATATTGCTAAAACGTACTGGAAGTCTATGGCCGTGTTTGAAACTGTGCTATTCACTATCCCCTACATGTGAAAATCCAGATCACTATACAGTGCACTATTATAGGGAAGAGAATTTGTCATGGTAGTGAACAATTTCAGACACTTTGTTAAGCAGATTGTGTTGCATAAACAATCTGAACGTCAGTGTTCCTCTAAGAAGCTGCACACGAATCTTCAAACTAAACAATGCGATGGATTATGGGTATGTATCCCATGTTTGTTAGGGTACATAATTTGTAAACTACTTATTGTGGTGCATTGTGGGATTGTTATAGTGCTGACAAGTCTGCACTATGTTTTCAGACACCACTACAAAATGTTGAAACCCAAAAGCAGTGCACTATAAAGTGAATAGGATACTGTTCAACTTTCGATTTTTCAGTAAACCATTCCATTCCATTACAAACTTTCCAATGACCCCTTTGTATATTCTGGGGTCTAACTGTCTTTAGCTTATCTGCCCAAATATTTCTGTGAAAAGGAACCATGACTTCAGTGACAAGTATTGAATTTCATTTCACTATACATCATACTGATAGATCTACATATTTATGGAATTGGTAAAAACAGTGTAATCTATGCTCTCTTTTGCAGTGCTTTGTCCCACCTAAAATGACGGTGAGATGTGTGCACTTCTCCATTCAGAAAAAGGACTTCCAGGTGGATTCATCGCAGCGTGACTTTGACCTTACATCCTTTCATAACGAATGCTGTATTTTCCCTTAATTGACATGCTGGGTTATATTACTGCACTCAGATAGTACTGTATTTGAAAGGATGTAGATTTCAGTGCAAGCAAAAAAAACATATAAAGCATAAAAAAATGAAAGTGCCCTTAAAAACACCTCTGGAACATGTTCCAAAGTCTTGATATGCAGCATCATTTATCAGTCTGTTTGATTTTGCGATTTGTTTTGCGTAAATGCCGTACTGTCTTTCTGTCTCACAGTAATGTGGCTCCAAGGGGTGTTGTAGTTCCAATCCTAAGGGTTGAGTAGTTTTCCTGTATCTTGAGAACACACTCTTCCTGTGTTAATGAGTGTTGTTGGTCTCAAATAACATACCATATATCCTTGGAGAGAAATTATTATTAATTCATTAACTGGCTCATCAATTGTCAACAGTGCTGTCAATTGTATTTCCAGAAAACACTGAAAGCACTTGCTGTTGCTGTTTATTTATACTTATTTTGAGAGTAAGGTCCAAAATTCAAACTAATGTCAAATGAAGAATTATTCTGTAATAATAATAATATTACTGCATTGCAGATATTATTTTTTCTTTGACTGTAAATTAAAATTCTGCTTGTGTTTCTGTTAATTAAATGACTGTGTTTTTTTTTAATTATAATTATTTAGTTTATTTCTACATTCTTAATATGTGCTTCAAATGGTTCTTTGATTGGTGGCATAGAAAAACACTTTTGGGTCCAAAAGGAACCATGTTTGTATTAGAGATGTGTGAGTGTGAAGAATCTTTTAAAGGTCTGAAGGTTCTTCACCTGATGTAATGGTTGTTTGGCAATTTGAAGGTTCTTAATATTCACACACCTCTATGTCAAACATGGTTATCAATGGAATCAACAGTGGTTCCTCCGTGGCATCTTTAAAGCACTTTTCTTATTAAGAATTCAGTTCCAATGTGTACTAAACAATTTAATGATGTTTTAGGCACACTTAGTATGCAATTCAGCTTCTTATGTTGATTTGTATGTTTATAGTTTATAGTAAATTTATCAACAAAAACTTTAGATAATATTTAGAAGAAAATCATGAACATAAGTAGACAGGGGCTTTAAGCATCCAAATGGTTCTTTGAGATGTCATGGTTCTATATAGAAGCACTAACTTTACATAAGAACCCTTGAAGATCTTTTTTAAATAGTGTATTATTTCAGCCTCATAGCTCCAGATCTGGCCTACAGAAGCAAAGTTCGTACACCAATCATGTCTACGTTGAGGCTAACCTGAAGACCCAAATAGGTTGTTGCACAGCGAAGAACATTTTTGTGTGATTTGCAGTAACCTTTGTTTTTGACCAGACAAGGAAACTCGCAGACATACAAACAACATTATTTATTGGACATACAGGTGCTTTTGATGTCTGATCAGATGGCTTAATTGAAAGCTCAGATTCTGTTATTATAGACAGAACTTCCCCTTTGTTCTGCGGACACTGAACAAAGATACGTACCACAAATACAATAATGCAGGGAGAACCATTACCTCTTCATCCTGTATAATGACAGCCTGTCCTTTTGTCTGGTACATTTACACCAGTCCAGTACCATGCAGTCATAGCCTTATCAGCAGGCAGTGTTCACAACACTAGCAAACATGCTCATTTATTCATTTACTCAGCAGTTAGGTCAAGTAAAAGATGAGCATGCTTGCAGGCGTTGTGAACATTGGCTGTAAATATATATATATATATATATATATATATATATATATATATATATATATATATATATATATATATATATAGAGAGGTTTATACAACAGCAACTCTACATAATGTCACACAAACCTACATTCAAACCATGAAGCGATGCTGTACTCAGGCAGCATGTATTTAGACTTAACAGGTCATCAGACCGCCTGTCCGTTTCAGGTATCGCTCCACTCCACAGTACCAGTTCCGAGTTCAGTACCAGTCCGAGCCTGTGCCAGGCCCTCTGTGTGGCTATAGGAGGAGCTACAGTTGCCCTTTGAGGGCAGTGGGGGGAAAAGAGGGAAGGGTTCATTTTTAGCCACTCTGTTCAGGGTCACTCGACCGACCAGTGCCTCCTCTCTCTTGTGCATATACAGTATACATTTAAATTATACAGGTAGCAGCAGTACCCCCCCAAAGCGAGGGGTGAAGGGGCTGAGTGGTGTGAGGAATAAGGGTGTGTTGCTGGAGGGGACCACCATGCAGCTCCTCTTTATACTGTTCCAGAGTCTCTGCTCTGGGCCCGTCTGCGACGCTGTTCTGTTTTATTTCTGTTTTCGGCCTCCTCTCGGTCACCCATCTCCCTCTCTCGCTTTCTCTTCCTCTCTCGGCTGCCCTCTGCATTGCCCTTCCGATTGTTGCAGTTCTTCTGATCTCCGTTACGTGAGGCTTTCTCTTTTTTTCCTGGCAAAACAAGAAGAAACAACATAAGCTGTAGTTGATAATGGTTATGTCGGATACGAAGGTAGTCAAATTAGCTGTAGCTTATAAACAGTGACACGACACCACTGCATTCAGGTTTTCATTTAGGTGGTGTAAATTTGTCAGTGTGGTTTATGGCACACCATGAATTACTGTGGACTATAAAAATAACCAAAACATCAGGGTGTATCTAAATGCCATACCAGATACATTGAAGTTTTTGTATTAATTTGAGGTTTTATAGTCCACAGTAACTCACAAACCTCACTGACCAGTCTCTACCACCTTAGAGTGAAGTGTGTAAGCATGCATACAGAGGATTTTGATGACTATTGACTCCTAGTGTTTGTCAGCAGTAATGCTGCAATAATCCCTAAAAATCAAACTCTTTGCTCTCAAGCACTTGTAGTTTACATCACCGAGGGTCTTTTCCTAGACTTTAAACCAGACAAGCTGAGTCGAGAGATTATGGTGGCATCACTGTAGAAAGTAGAGCAAGACAGGTCACTGTTCAAACCCTTACTTTTAACATTTATTAGTAATTGCTATGATTAAATTATTCTGTAACAACTCTAACACTAATATGAAGTTATGGAGTTATACGAATGAGGAACATATAGGCTTTTTGAAATGTTGAGTGTCTACACACCCAGGTAGAACTAGATGTTGCCCAATGGGAGCCTATGAATGTCTCTTTTCTAATGTTTATAGCTTTTTAAGGGTAATTATTGGAATATTTCAGGAACTGGTATTTAGGCCATGGTGCAATTTGTCAAGCCATTTGTTGCCGTCATCTCCATTTTTGGACAATTCCTGACATTATAGAACTATAGCAGTTGTTCTTTACATTGTGTCAACATTTTAATGGATCAACAGAAATGCTCCAAAATGAAATTCTTTTATATTGACTTTCATTAAATGTTTTTTTGCTTTTTTCAACTGTGAAGTTTGTTTTTGCGTCCTAGCAACAATATATCTGTATAATTTGTATAACCCTTCACTTTTACTACATTCACACTGATGTATCTTTATGAGACATTTCTGAATAAGCTGAATAAGAAATTGAAAAAGCAAATTTTTCAGTTGATGAATGATTCAGCTGCTGTTCTTAGACCAACCACAAGATGTCAGTCTTATTCAACAACCCCTTTCCATGCTTTCCCGTTTCTTATCAGAGCACTTGGCACTCTTTTCTGAGTGTATTTGTCAAAAATAGAGACCCTTAAAATAAAATTCTGTTGATGTTAATTTATCTAGTGTTGCTCAACACACGCAGCAGGCCAACTTTAGTTCTTGTTGGAGGCTTATCAGTGGGCGAGTGGAGCAAGGCTGAGCTCTGTTGTGTGGAGGATTGGAAAAGTGCTGAGGTAGACACACAGTGCACCCCCCCTTTTCCACCTCCCCCCCCAGGGTCCTCCACTCGGACTCTATTAATCAGCGCTGTTCTGTCTGGTGGTGGAGAGATCAGGGCAGGCTGCCCGCTGCAGCCCACACTGACCCACACATTCCTGGGGTTCAGCCAGAACGATACGGGGCCCTACCAGCCACGGCTGTTTAGAATAGGCGAAGAAATAATGAAGGCTGCATGTGTCAGCAGTGAAGAGATACAACTGCTCTTCTATCTCTCTCACTTGTTCACTGAAGGCCAATTTAGGATGACCATGCAAACTCTAAAACGCCTCCAACATATATACGAGTCTGTTGTGATTGTTAGGAAAGAACTGTCTCATTTCAGTTGTCTCTGAAATGCACACACACACACACACGCTTTCGTTCCATCCCTACCACTCACTCACACAGCCATCCCCTCCCTCCCTCCCTCCATCCCGGCTCTTTATACACAGGAAGTTCCCTCTGCACACATTGTTTTCTTTGTCATAACGATTTAGAGATCAGTGGATTAGTCATAATCTCTGCCTTTCCTACAAACCAAGCCATAACACCATCAGGGTGCTGTTGAGATCATTATGGATGTGTTTACTGGGGCCCTTTCAAAGCTGGAAGGCCATCTACTATTTCTATAAACTGTCAAACGATGCATTGGTTCCAAATGGGACATCATTACGCAGGCACTTTCTTCAGAGATGTAACACATTCTTCAGCATCTGGTCACCACCGCTGGAGCAGATGGAAGGCCTCGGTAGATGATTTGTATGAGGGATCAGGGAGGAGTCCATTTAAAGTTGGATCCGTACACAACTTCACAGGTGCTCTATCTAGTATAAAAACAGCCCATGTGAAAATGGATCTATCCATCACATGCACATCATCAACAACCTAGCCTGATCCCAGCACCCAGATCTCGCAGAGTCTTGAAAAAAAAAACATGTCGCAACCCTAAAAGAAAGTTTGCTGCCAGAGCTTGGCTTGGAGTCGCTTCTGTTTCTCAGACACACTGTCAATGTTTCAACACAGGAGAAGGAGGCATCATCTGGCATTGATTATTCATCATTTTCAAAAGGGTAATTGAGTGGGAGAAGAGAAGCGAAGGGAGAGAGAAAACCAGTGGACACAGACAGAAAAGACAAAACAGAATCACCTCCGGGCCCCCAATAGTACCATAGGCTGGACTGATGTTTATGCTGGACTGGAATGGTGATCAGCATCATGTTCCTGGAGATGGCTCAAACTACATATGATGTGGGGGTGCGGAGCGTCGCAATTACATTAATGAGGAGGCGGTGGGGGCTGGGTGCGCTGTCGTCCGGGGGCTTTTGGCAGGAGCCAGGGGGGGATTAAAGGCTCTGGTTTGTCCCGCAGGAGGAATGCCGCAGGCTTTGAAGCCTTGCTGCGAATGCACTAGCAGGCCCAAATAAAGGGGCAGGGGTTCAGAGGGTAAAATAACCCACAAACACAGTGGTGTCTGGAGTGCTTGGTTGTGGTTAATAGTCATGGGTTCAGATTTCACAGGCCATGGGTGGATAGAATTGGCACCGCTGTACATTAAGTCACTGATGTACATGATATTTGTGGACACCCCTTCTAATGAACGCATTCAGCTACTTTAAGCTACACACATTGCTGACACGGATGTGCAAATACACACACACACACACACACACACACACACACACACACATAATTGCTAATAGAACAGGACTCTCTAAAAAAGATACATATGAACCTCTTGGCACCATGACTAATGTCAGGTGTGGGCTAGAGGGGTATAAAGCCCCCAGCATTGAGCTGTGGATCGGTGGAACTGTGTTCTCTGAAATGATCGTGCTCTATTCAGTACTTCTGGGACTGAGGTAGGGTGGTGATCATCCAACATGCTGACCTCACTAACACCCTTGTTTCTAAATGCAATCAAATCCTTTCAGATGAAACAATGAATATACACATGTCCCAATACTTTTGTCCATGTAGTGTATCCAAAGGCATTTTATACTGTATCTTCTGTATATTTAAAAAAAAGAAAGCCCCAAAACAACTCAATCAAGGCAATGCAAGATGCCATGCTAATCATCAGTGAAAGTACAGTTGGAAGAGGAGAACATTCAGGTGTTGACATGAGCACCACATTCACCAGATTTATATCCCAGGGAGATTTAGTGGGACTATGCTGGGAAATGTGTAAGGATTGAGATCCTAACCATTGTAGACAGGCTGTGGACAGCAGTGAAGAAAGCCTGGGATGTAGTTGCTTCAGGCCTTTTAAACAAAACAATTCATGAAAGTATGACAAAGCAGGGTGAGGTAGTCATCAGGACTAGAGGAGGAGTTCTGTTGTGCATCAGTGATCATTATAAAAACACTTAAGCAATTCTTTTTGTCTGCCAGGATAAATGTTTGTCTTGTTTGACCGCAGTGAGTGGTACCTTAAGACAAATACAAATTGATGTTGTATTTGATCCAGTTTTGGACACTCTTTCTTGGCTCGGACTTAAGGTTCTGGAAAAAATGTTTAATTGATCTGAACTGAGAATGCTATGCGGAGGCTCTTTAAACTTCACAAAACATCTTCACACTCATATATCTCAATTACAAAAAAGGTCATGACAGAATCAACGGAACTTTAGGATCTGTAGGATACCTAAAATGATTCTTCTACAGATTTGCTTAAAAAAACCCTTCCCAGCAGCTTTATTTTTGTATTAATGTCAAAAATAAAGGATTGAATTTAGAATTCTAAGAAAATCTTTAAGCAAAATAGATCATTTATGTAATGTGGCGTCTCCTTAAGCTTAGATAAACCTTTTCACTCCTTTTTAACTCAATCACAAAAAGGACTCTTAGAGAATCAGTGACTGAATGGTTCAATGGTTTAAGAAAAACCCTTGCCAGCATTTCTATTTTTAGGAGAGCATCTTTTTGGCTTGAAGATGTAGTTCCAGGACAAATCTCTTATTGATGTGGAACGTTTATGTTATGTGGTGGCTTAAAGCTGTACAAAACTTGCTCACACTTGTGTGGCTCAATTAGGGTTCTTCAGAGAATCCACAACTGAAAGGTTGAAAAAAATGACTCTTCTATGACATCGTTCCAAAAAACCCTTCCCAGCATTTCTATTTTTAGGAGAGTACTCATTTGTACAGGCTTACATGTATGGTTGTAGAAACATTGTGGCAGATCTTCACGATTTACAGAATGTCAGCACACTTGTTTAGTTCAAGCACAAAAAGGGTTGAGATCAGTGACTGAAAGGTTCCTTTGAAACCTGCGTTGAAGACCCTCCCAGGTATCTTTAGGAGAGTACTTATCTCTCCTAAAAAAAAAAAGTAAGGGAAAAAGGTCTCTAAATGTCCTTGTCTTAAATGTATGATTATAAGAAAACTCTTCCTTTATTATTATTCCTTTATGTAATGTGTAGACTCCTTAGGCTTTATAAAAGGTTCTTCACACCCACACATCTCATTTCTTGAGGAAACTCAATGTCCTTCTAAGGCAGAAGGGCAAAGTAAAAAAGGCAGACAAGGCCGTGGATATTAGATTTGAACAGGCTGCGTAAGAGGAAAGGTTAGTCAGCATCAGAGAGAAAACAAATGACAAAGTAGGGGAAAGGAGAGCAGAAAGACGTGGCAGGAGAAAAATAAAGGCATGCATGGAGAATGTGTGTGTTTGTGTGTGTGTGTTTGTGTGT
The DNA here is from genome assembly GCF_030463535.1 of Salminus brasiliensis. Taxonomy (NCBI): domain Eukaryota; kingdom Metazoa; phylum Chordata; class Actinopteri; order Characiformes; family Bryconidae; genus Salminus; species Salminus brasiliensis. The sequence continues at coordinate 21,535,549 of NC_132882.1, forward strand.
GTGTGTGTGCATGCGAGGGTGTGAGGGGGAGGATGTATCAGTGTCAGAGGGTTGCTTGGGATTACTCAGAGCTGGCGGGGGGTCGGACCACTGACCCCGCTGGTGTAAGCGGAACGTAAACACGGATGGGACAGAACCCTGGCAGATAATTAGTGCTCAGTTGATGTTCCAGGAGCGGGGGCAGCTGGGTAATCACAGGCAGGGGCGAGGTCAATAACCGGGTCTGCAGTGTGTAACATGCACCCTTGGTGGCGGCCCCAGCAGATCAACATCACGCCGACTCCTTATTATGCACTAATGCGCCACGGAAATGGAGGGGGCTGGAGGGGTGGGGGGCGCGACCCACAGAACTGATCCCCTCCTTCCATTCACTCTTTGTCCTCTCTCCACTCAGATTACCTTGAATTATATGGGTGTCTACTGAAATATCATGTAGAGTATTTAGCAGTATATCAATGGCAAAAAAAGAACCCTAGAGCTTTGATAGGTTTGACATGACTGCCGAAGCACGGGGAGTAAACAGCGAGTGTGTTATCTAACACAAAGCACAATTACACGCTTTAAGCACCACGGTTCCAAACAAACAAACATTCAACACATAATCATCCGCATATGCCTTAACAACACAGTCAGTTCTTGAAAGGGCTCCATGTTTTTGCTTTGTTGTGGTCAGAAACTATTCCTGCCACTAAATATAATAAGAAAAGATCTTGTTTTTTATGAGGTATGAATTGAATTGATTCTCACAAAATCTGAATGCTTTTGACATTTGGCACAAAATTGCAGTTCTTTCAGCACTCACCACAGAGCACAGTAACTGTTCTTTCCCTAAACCAGATTACATTAAAAGGCGTATGCTACATGCCCGCTAATTTCAGATTATCCATGCTTCTTTCTAAAACCAACCGCTGACCATATGATTGAGGGTGATGAAATGGTGAGGAAAGGGTATATGAGAGCAGAAACAAACCTAGCGAGGGTTCGGCATGATGGCATGATGACTCCACCCACCCTTCACACAGACTGTTCTCCCTCCTGCCATCAGGAAGAAGGTACCGCAGCATCCGGTCCAACGCAACCAGACTCTGCAATAGCTTCTTCCCCCAAGCCATCAGACTTCTCACCTCAACTCAACTTCTGAACTGATGTCTTTTCTGTTACATTCTCTCTCTCTCTCTCTCTCTCTCTCTCTCTCTCTCCAACAATTTACCCCAGATAAAATGGGTAGCATTTTTGCACAAAGCATTTGCACTAATAACTTTACTACCTCACTGGACTCAATATGTATTACACATTGCATAATTTGCACACTACACCCAATTATTTATTATTCTCTGTCTGTACTGTGTTGTGTTGTCTGTCCGCACTTGTATTGTGTTGCACTTGTGTTTTGTATGCACTGTGTCTGTGTTGCACCATGGTCCTGAAAGGGACGTTGTTTCGTTTCACTGTATACTCTGTATGTAGTTGAAATGACAATAAAACCCACTTGCTTGACTTGAATATTGCATCACTTCAGCCATCACAGCGGCTAGTGGATAGTAGTCAGTAAAATTAGCTTAAAAAGAATTGCATTCTGATGCTCATTAAAGAACCACTAATCCTCTTATTTTCCATATGCAAAATTGCTCCTTAAACTTAACTCCAGTATTTATTTTAGGGCTTATTACTCAATATTCATTAATGAATTTGTGAAGTTATACAGAGTGCTATACTGCTAGGATTCAGAAACCCTCTATTTCTCCAGGGGCTGAAGGGTTGAGTCCGTAAACTCCTGCAGTTCTTTTATTCTATGGTTTATTATTTATTAACTACATGTAAAGCAATGTAAAGTGGCTGTGTTGTTCAAAGGTTACAGTAGAATAAGTTATAGAGAGTCGTACTGCACCAGCTCTACATCCCTGATGCTTTCCAGGAAAGCAGAAACCCTCTCATTTTTCAGTGCACACTGACTGAGTGTCTTTGGAAGTCAAGCCATGGTGCGCCACAGATTCCCATTCCCTACTGTCATGTTCATGCATCAGCATTTCCACCTGATACTTACCACATTTTTTTCTTTTAGTAAAGCATTCCCTCTTCTCGGAAGTAGCTGGGCAGGGCTTGCCCTGAAGGCTAGGGTTCTGTAGAACTCTGCGAGTGCGGGTTTCTTCTCTAAGGCGGGTTTTCCCTATCCGCAAGCACGGACCCCACTTGCTCCACTCTTCCACCTCACAGGGCACTGAGATAAGAGATAAGCCAGTCAGGATCAGTTGATCTGATTTCACAAAAATGCATAAACAATCACAATGAAAGCCATTACACTTCAGTTTGGAAAGGATTAGAACACAGTAACTTAGATGATCCCCAAATGTAGTGATTCTTAAATCAAAAATAAAAACTCTTTCTTTGTACCTTTAGTTTAGTTGAGATATTTAGATACTTTTTGTGTAATCTGTACTTTTATAAAGCATCATTTTCACATTTCACATATTTTTATGTGAAAATATCTTGGTTATCTTTGTTATTGTATTGATAGCTGGTATCCAAGCATTGAGTAATAGTGATGATTGTCCTAACTTAGAGTGCTGGGAAACACTAACTGTTTATTCTGACATCCCAAGGATCAATTAATACCTAAAGGTTTTGTTACCTCAGTGTAAAATATAGTTACATCTGCAATTCATCCAGTGAAAAGTGGTATCTTAAATTATCTTAATCCTCAGGGTGCAGGAAGTCACTCTTTTATTCTGAGTTTAATCTATACTCTATATATATGAAAACTTTATTCCATGGATGGATTAAGACTTGGTGATATTTTTACTCATGGTGTTGGAAAAGAGAAATGTATATATACGTATATATTTTTTATGTTGTTCTATTTTTTTTCTTTCTATTTTATTATCTAATTACACTGTATTTCCTTTTTATATTATTTCCATAGTTTAATTTTGCTTTTAATTTTAAGTATGAATGCATTTAATTGCCCTTAAACCAAATAAACCTACCAGGTCTTGCCTTATGTAGCTGTTTAACTGTGCAGGGTGTGTTGGAGCAAGATGTAAAAATGCATCAATTAATTGTTAAGATTTTTCGTAATTTCATTATGTCATCACTGATGTTTCTTATTTTTTGACATAATGTGAATCGAGCAGTTATTTTTATTGTATTAAAATTCCATGAGGAACGGACCAAGAGAAATACTTTCAGAAATCAGTAGTAAATGCAGGGCAATAAAACGCCTGGGTTGAGAACCATTGCTTTAGACAAAAGGCTTACTGGCACTGACCTGAAGGAATACACTCCATCAGCTGCTCGCTGGGCTCAAACTCCTCAGGGCATACACTGTGACACTGGTCATGCAGAAGATAGTGCCCTGGCATACATCTTGTGCAGATGTCACTGTTTAAGCAGGAGTCACAGTCCGCTGGGCACGCTGCAAGACCAGTACACACAAACACACACCACAACCATGACGCAATAGCAAACATCATTAAACAGCTGATCCAGCTTGACCAGTTGTTTCAGAAATGCCAACATGCCATTACTGTATTGTACTACTGCATATCTTCTAACAGCATCAAAGTCTGACATTCTACTGTGGTGACAGGTGGGGTGGGGTGGGGGTTTACTTACGAGGGACACATTCCCTTTTGGCATCACTGGGTACAAGCTCATCAGGGCAGCTCTCTTGGCATTTCCCCTTGTGTAGATATGAGCCCGCTCTGCAGCGTGTGCAGAAGTTCTTGTCGAAGCAGGTGTCACACTCAGTCCCACACTCTGGAAGACAGGTCACAGAGTACTTTTAAGCAGAAATCTAGGCCCGCACTTCAATATCTTAACAAAGTTATCTGTACGATTAATAACTGAGTAATAAGCCTGGGCTTCAAGGGGCCTATACACCCTTAGGAGTTGTATGTAAGCTGACAATTCAATTCTACAGTCCTATTAGTACATAATTTACATTTGGTAAAAACTAGTATGTTGATTTAAACAATTTAGGAAATTGTGGTATCTATTGTGGTATCCATGTGTTTAATGGCTCATTAGCATATTACTTAGGTACTTACTAATTTACTATTAGGTATTAAAAGTGTAAAGACTTTTAAACCAGTCTGGAACCACTTATATTACATATTAATAATTTTTCACACTGTCCTCAGATTGACATTAATCAGGCACTGGCTCCTGATGTTATAATAATTTCATCTCAAATTGTGGTGGAGGAATATGAGCCCACTCTCATTTGCAGAATTGTTTTAATTCAGATAAAAAATATAGCATTACCTGCTTGTTTGAGGAGCTGTCTCTATTGGGTTCAAGTCAGGACTTTGACTAGGCCACTTGGTTTTTCAGTCTTTCAGATGTGAATTTGCTTTTCTGCTTTTCACTCTGCATTACCTGATTATTTTTCAGCTCATATTACTAACGTATTCTCTGATAAAGAGCAAAATTCAGGATTATAGAAAGTTGTCTAGATTCTATGGTATCAACATTTTCCAAAGCAATCCTCACAACGTTCCACAACCACCACCATGTTTGACAGTTGGGATGGTGTTCCAACTGTGAAATTTAATAGTTAGAAAGGCCTACAGTTCCTTGGATGTTCTGTGGTGACCTCCAGGATGATTTACTGCTGCACTCTTTTTGAAATTTTGGCAGCCCAGCCACTCCTGGGAATTTTCAATGTTCAAAGACGTTTTCCTGTGTGGATAATGGCTGTGGTTCAGCTGTGCCCTAGAACCTGAAAATGTTTTGAACCCTTTCTAGACTACACCAAGTTTTTGTTCTCAATCTTTGTACTGATTACATTAGTCTAATGATAACTTCTAGCATAAACAAGGTTTACATTCATCAGCCATTAAATTTGGTTAATTTATTATTTAAGTCACTTTTCACATGGTTTATTGGTCTGTTAAATAACTTTTTAAAATATTGATATTATTGATATAATAAATATTTTGTTTAAATGTTTGAAATTATGTACATTTAATATGTATTCTGTATCTTTTGAATGTCTCTGCAAGTTAACGAGTACCTAACCCATAATGAAGAAAAGTAATATATAATAATATTGGAGCTTGTGGCTCAAGAGGGCTTGGTCTGTATGTGGACCCAGACTTGGTCTGCATGTGGACCCTAGTTATTACTCTTATAAATACATGTTACATTAAGTTCAAAGTAGTAGACTGATTTGACTACTGATGGATTGATTGATTGGTAGTTATCTATGAACTGATTGTAGTAAACCAATGATAACTATAATGATGACTACATCACCCGATAGAGTATGGGATGGATCTTGTAAGTGGTTGTGATTCTTACTTGAACAGTCATTTTTTTCAGGGGAGCGAGTGCCGAAGAACCCTTTAGGACAGGAAGCCAAACACACGCCGATCTGCCGCATGCCGTCCCTCTCCAGGTGAAAAAAGAGCTTGGGCATGCATGAGAGGCAGCCGTTGTGTTGCGAGCAGGTCAGACAGCCTCCTTGGCAGTCTAGATACACAGAAACAAAACAGTTTTACGTTAGCCTGAGTGCAGGTGCTGGTGTACAGGTGTGGTGACAAGTGTAAGAATCAGTTTAGTTACAAAATATTTTTACTACAACAAATTCATAATGACATATAGATCACATATAAATGGGGAATTCCATGTAGAAAAGTTTGATAAAAGTGCATAATTCTATTATTATTAACTTCATATAACTTTCTCAGGTAAAACTGTTCATAGCATATTGATAGGAAACCAGATTTCCAAAGCATTTCATGTCTTTAAAAGCTCCTTTATGAAACGCTATTAGACAAAAGCATTACAAATGTGGTCCCTGATGTCTGGGATCTTGTTTTATGATTATTTGAGAAAGTTTGGGCCTAGAATGTATTTTAATGAAATCAGTCAAGTGGTACTTTTTCAGATTTTCCATTATTGTACTAATATCAGAATTACATCCAAAGCTCAGCAGACAGGCGTAGGTCCCCTGTTTATTTGTGCTGTAGGCCTTATGACCCCTGGTTCCTATCACTACCACTATATAAATGTTTGTCTACAATGCACCAATGAGAAAGGTGCAATAAAATGGAAATAAAATGTAAAAAATGCCACACTAAACCACTCACTCTAAACCACTCACTCACATGCCAAGACATCACTTTTTAAATTTGTGATCAGATGTGTACATCTATCCCAGAACTGAAGAACAGAAGGTATTACAATACATAAAGTACCATCTAAAATAAAAAAAGCCAGAAGTTCTAATCCACTGTACATGCCATCACTTAATTATTTCCTTGCTCGTATTCTTCTTTCAAAAATCTAATAGCTCATATTTAGAGCTCTGGTTTGGATTCAGTTCTGACATGAAGCCACTGATTCCAAAGCCAATAACTTCTGTTCATACAAGTTTTGAAAATCAGCCCCAGGACACAAGCAAAGACAAAACTGTTTGTTCAATATACCTCAATATTTTCCCAACTTGTTCCAAACCGACCATGGACAAGCTGGACTTTGGGTTCTCTCTGCATTCTAGGCACATTGGGAACAGTTAAATGGTTCCAGGTTTGGCTCAAGAAAGAGCAGAGCTATCAATTAAGGCTGCGACAATGACCATAATGTAGCGTAATAATAAACATGACAGGAAGCACCCTCGCCTGTGGATTCTCCTGCCAGAGAAACTAATCAGCAGAGACATGCTGCATACCGGGGCTTGCACGCAAACACCTGCACAGTAGCAGTTGTGTCCATAAGCACAATAACAAGCCGGCCCTGCTGTGACAGAGATACCAGTCAAGTCGACTCGTGCCAGCGTGAGACCATGGGAATAGACTGGAGCGCACCCGCCACAGAAGACACAAGAGTGAGTAAGAACTTCCCCGTGGCCACATGACATGTTAGAGAAAACACTCTCACTCCATCAGCTCCCGTGTCATCTTTGCCTGTGAGTCACTACATTCATGGTTTACAGAAAGCCTGTATGCCTTATTTTTGTTTCGGTTTGGAACATAAGAAATCCGCCTCAGGATATGCAAAGAATGACCGTTCATACTGTTCACATACTTCCATAATTTTCTACAGCATTCCAACCCTGGCCCAAAAACTGGACGTCACGTCCCTACTGTAGGTTTATTTTCTCAAAAAGCAGCACTGCTACATTTTGTCTGCTGTTATCCTGCACTTTACAAGCCTTGTTATTACTTTATACTCACTTTATTAATGGATGTGTCGATACGAATGTTTATAAACGAGTTATTCACTAAACTTCGAGTGGATAGAATGTTAATTTTGATAACCCAGTGTAGAAGTGTGGTAGATTCTTACCTTACCTTTCCTTAAAGAACCATGTTTTTGGTAATTTGTGAGTGTGAAGGTTTAAAGAGCCTCCAAGTGATATAAAGGTTCTATACTAATTCATTAATTCTTTCTAGAACCTTTAGATTATGTGGAAGAGTTTTTAAACTTGAAAAGGTTCTTCACACTCACAAATCCTATTTACCAATATAGTTAAAGAAAAAAAAAAAAAAAGAAAAAGTGAAAAAGGTTCTTTGTAGAAAGAAATAATTTAAAGTTCATATTTGAATCAAATATTGATAAAATGTCCCTTATTTGTCAAAATAAACCAAAACCCAGCACTAACCCTAACTATAACCTAGACCTCAGTTTAAGTTTAAAACTCAAATGTAGCACTCAGCCTGGTCCTAATCCTAACACTGTTGGAAATCAACTGAGATAAACCAAATAACAACCAGAGACTGATATCAATTTAAACATCTGAATATAATCTAGAAAAAAAGTCTATCCCAATAAAGTGGGATTGATGATGGTTCTGTTCACTTACTATTTAATGACCGCATTCAAGTTTGGCACCAAATTTACTAGTTGAAAAACAAATGTGTGTGTGTGTGTGTAAAATGTGTGTATGCACAGTGTGTATGCACAGGTATTTCAGATATTGATGTGTATGGGATATGTGCACAAGTTTGCAATGTCAGTGGTCAGCTTCTGTGTATTGTCTGTTACTGTGCAACCACAGAAAAATTGCTTGTACATGAAAAAATACTTGGCCAATAAAGCCTGATTCTGATTCCAGTCCTGACGAGGAGGTCATGGAGAGAATGTCAAATGAGTGCCTGAATGAGGCCAAAGCGTGATTGTTTTTACTGAGGCTCGTTTTGTAAAGGAATTACAGGAGCAAGGGTGCACTGTCTTTCCTATCCTGAGCTGTCCAGGACACGCGGCCAACAAAAGTAGCAGCGTACCGCAAGGTCACCTTGTTTTAGTTGGAAGACTAATGTCAGACAGTTAGCAGTCTGATAAATAGAGCATACGCTCAAAGATTACATCAGCATAATTGCGCAGGCTTACGGTGGCGTGCCAAGGTGACTGATTTACATTAAATACCTCACCGAATTCCTGAGCCTAAAAATGGACGGCTGTATGAGAGGGGACTACTGATTGAAGTCAATTGGTTCCATGTGTTTCCCGCAGGTCAGAGGCTCAGATGGTAGATGTCTCTGAATTTAGGGGAGGCTGACCTCGGCCCATAGGCCTCAAAATGCAGGAAAGGTAGCAGACCAAGCAACTGTGCTTGCATCCGTTATTAATCTAAATGCTAGATATATCGCTGCTGTCACACAGAAACCTATAGAAGCAGGAAAAGACCTTTTTAAGTTTCAATGGAAGTCAATGTAAACATATTTCATTTTAGAGCATTTCTATTGGTTCAGTTATCATGAATGAATGTAAAGAGCAACTGCCACATTTAAATTATATTAAAAAATGAAAAAAAATAGAGTAAGAGATACAGCGATGATAAATATACAACAAAGACAACTATGCTTGTGTTCCTGGTCAGTCTTTAAGGAGTGCAAGCTAAAAAATGAGCCGGGGCTTTCACAGAGATATTTCTGACAGAAAACAGACTTAGTTTAACAGCATATAAAAAAAAAATACTCCACAAAAACAATCAAACTGAGAAACAAGCTAATCAACAAAGCTGATAACTGATAGGAAAAGATTTGGCACTGAACTCGGGTTGAATGTGACTCAGCCTTTCATAGACAGCACAGTTTGTTAAGACAGTACAAATCTGAAAAGACTTTGGGACATGAAATGGTTCTTCTGAGTGATCTAAAAAAAACACCACCACCTATACTTTTAAAGCAAACCGATTAAGCCGAACGTGAACAGTCATCCCAATCCTAAACTTATCAACCATCATTCCTGTCCTCAGACCTCTACATGGACATACGTGGACAATAACAGAGGTCTTATTCCCTCCGTCCTATACAGGCATAGAGGTGTTTTCAACCTGCTCTCTCCATGCTCTCGCATTCCATGCCACTGAACTGCGCTCGGGCCTTCTTTTTTCCCTCTTCTTATACCCTGAGTTCAGTGTTGGCTGCCACATTGCAATAGATCATGGATATTCTGTTTGACATATCTCTGCAATCTTTACAACCGCTGTCCATTTGCCCACATGCGTTCCTGCCAAGGCCGGCTAATTCACAGAACCCTTAACGCAGAGGAATTCTGCCTGCCCCCGTGCTGCCACAGGCTCAAGGCCTACTTGCATAACCGGAGCACGAGCACTCCTGATATCTGTACTCCCCGAATTGTTTCGCCACGGTTCAAACCCAGCGACCGCAGAACGAGCATTCCCAGAATCAAACTGATTAGCGGCACAGTTAAAACTTAATTAAATAACACTGTTTCAGACTCGGGAATTAGGGCACAACACTGAGTCCTGCCCAGAGACTTGTGGTCTGAGTCATCGTAGAACACAGTTCATTTCCTGAGACATTAATGATATGAGCCCACACACACAGGCCAAGGAGATTAGTTATAATGAAGCAAACAAAAGAAATGAGTTACACTGATTTATATACAGAAAGCACATTGTTGAAATAGCATTTGCCATAGTTCTTTCACATAAGCGGTAGATGTGGACCGCACACTGCATTCAACTTCTTAAACGGAGCAGGATTGGTGCTGCATCTGGACGTTCAGTTTACTGTTATGGCCTCACTGACCAATTTAGACAGACAGTACCTTCGCTCTTAAAAATACAAGTTCCTTGAATGGTTCTTAGCTTGGATATGTGGTGGATAAAGTTAAAGGCATTAAATGGGAGTTCTTTAAACTTTAATAAGCTGTATCATGCTCACACATTACACTTCCCAAAGATTCATTGGCTGAAAGGTTCTTATCTAACCAAAAACGCTTCTTCCTCCACCAGGCATCTGTATTCCTATGAGAGTACTCACACATACTAATACAGAACATCGTTGAAATGTGGTTCTGATGTCATACCCCAGTGGGACTAGAGGAAAGCTCTCTTGCTGCCATTGTTTAAAAATAGTATCCGCAAATTTCCTCTACAGCCTAAAACGTGCCCCTTGGAGGAAGCAGGAAGTGTTTAGGGTCAGGCGCCCGCTGGGTCACTCACTGTGAGCTCACTAAATATTGTGGCTGTGGTCATTCACCCATCCCTCTTGTCTGTCACAGCTGATCAAAACCCCCTCAATTAGCAGTCTCACATACGATCTGTACGGCACCACTGATCATTTTCCACTTCAAATTTGAAGGTTACCAACCACTCAAGTCTGGAATTAGTAAAAAAAAAAAAAAAAAAAGAAAAAAAAAAAAAGAAAAAGTAATTGTACAACTGTCCTCATTCATCAGCATAAAACAAAGGCAAGGGGACTAAACCTACAAAAAATGTGAAATGTGCAGTTAATTGAACTAATGACCTTCCTGGGGGAGGATTATATCTCTCTTCTGAGCATAAAACCACAACCCACATAGGCAGAGGACAATGGCCTGACCACAGTTCTCACTGCTGGCATGGTATTATTAACAACACAGTTCATGATGCTTCATTAGTAACGTTAACACTTCCATATGTTTACATATCATCGCTGTCACGCAAAATTCTTGCTCCAAATGCCACACGTATCCATTAGTTTTGTTGAATGGACCAAAAGAAATGATCTGAATATTTTTTTTTTACATAGACTTCCCTTTAAAGTTAAGAAATCGTTTTCCCACCTCCTGTAAAGTTGCTGTTTTGGATATAGGAGGTTTTGCGTAACAGCGACGATATGTTCTATGTAGAAAGCCTGGACTCGTTTAGCTAGAACTTAATTAAAAAAAAAACGTCACATTAAAAAAAAAAAAGAAAAGAAACGACGCCTTAGCGTTTGGCGTATTTGCGTTTTTTACAGTATATTTTTTTACAGTACATTTTTTACAGTATAAGTGAGCAGCACTGCTGCAGCAGACTTCTGGTGCATCTGGATACTCAAGCACGTTGTGTCTAAACGACATGACCAGTTTTTAAATAAATTAAATTGTGATTACTAAAATTATTCTGAGTTTAACCGAAATCTATACAACTTTACATTATGTTGCGTTTCATTGAAATTACAAAACGTATTTATCCATTTAGCGAAATAACTTAAATGAAAAGAAACACGAAAAGGAGAACCAGGGACAGCATAACGAACTAAGTGCGTGCCCAACAAGCCTTCTCGAGCCCGTTTCCTTATCGTTTAAGTATTTGCTGGTCTCATGTCAATTCCAAACTGGGATCTGGACAGTTACGCAATTACGCACAAGTCCAAAAGGATAGTGCTTTTAAAGTTTGCCCCGCGCGCCTTTGCGTTCTAGACTCATTCACGCGCGCAAACTACACTCCACATTTCCAGAGCTTGCTGCTTACAACCCTACTACAGAAAAGCCGAAACCTAGACTCCAGCTGACACCACAGCTCCAGGATACGGCGCTCGCTGAGAAACACACGGCGCATCGCTGCTGCCCTGAAACGGTCTGCAGGTCAGCTGCTGAAGCGCACATCCTGATCTATCTGCTCGTTTTACGTTAAGCACTGACCACTAGAGAGCGACTAGAGACGGGGTTGGAGAGCGTGCTCTGGGGTGACCAGTGAGAAAGGGAGACTCTAAAACACCTAAACCATCACCAGCACGCGCGCACGAATGGTTAATGCCACTGATGTCTGTGGAAGACAGCAAGACGTCGCTTCTCCGCTCGTTGCTCGTAAGCTTGAAGGTGAGGGGTGGGCTGGTGAGCTCTAATGTGAACTGGAACCAGTTACGCATGGGAGACCGACGGCTAACGGCCCATTTTTTACAATTGAATCCATATTGGTGGACAACCTAAAGCTAGTGCTTTAGGTTCTTGTCCAACAAAAACAACTTTAGCTTTTCCGTCCACCAGGATGTGAAGCCCACCAGTAAATACTCCCAGTGGGGTCTCCTGAGTGGGCTTATTTGTTTCCTTTGTAGTTTTTTTTTTTATGTTGGGTTGCAACGGATACACACAGGGGTTTTACAATCCACCACATCCTTGAACACACTCTTGGTTTTACCCACCGTTCCCCCCAACCAGAAGAGGCATGGCGCACGAGCTCTTCCAGTGCACGCCTGCGCAAAAGTTTGCTTTAACCCCAGTTTTCACCTCAATTTGAATGCCTACGTTGCATTTCTGTGGAAAACAGACGAATGCACGTTTTAAAGCCTCACATCTGAAAACGCAACAACAACAACAACAAAAAAAAAAAGCAGAAGCAGCAGCTCGTCAGCTCAGACCGGCCGTCAGACAGGTGCGCGTAAAGCATCCGCCCGGGCGCGCGCTTACTTACGTTTGTGCTTGGAGGCGTGATGCTGACAGTCCGCGTCCTCCATCCAGTGCAAGATCAGAACAAGGGAGATCAGTTGTTGCAATTGCATAGTAACCTGGGGTTAGGGTTGGTGGGTGTTTTTTATGGAGGGGGAGGATGGATGGGTGGGTTGCGGATGATGCTCTCTCTCTCTCTCTCTCTCTCTCTCTCTCCTTCTTTCTCACTCTTGCTTGTCAACGTCCACGTTAAGGCTAAACCCACGCGCACCCTACAGCGCGTGCAATCCCCGGCTCTGCTCGGGACAACCTCTGCTGATGGCCCGATGAGCCCCGGGCCGTGCGGGCAGTAACATCCTGAGAGCAGTCCGCATGCGGTCCGCTGAATGGCGATGGGATGGGGGTGGAGGGGTTTGGTGGTGAGGGAGTGAAATTGCAGAAGCACGCGTGCGGTCACGGAGGTATCCCGGTACTGCTGCTCATATCACGGGCACGAAAGGTCGTACTCCTCGTAGAAAAAGCCAAGCGTAAAGGTGCTTATGGGCGTGAAAGGTGTGCGATTATCCTCTGCGCAGTAATTCCCCGCACGTCCAGGTGTGAAGAAGGCCACTTTATGGCGCACGGCGTGGAAGGGGAGGAGGAGGAGGTCCTCGAGTCAGCGGCATCGCGCGCAGCCAGCTCCAACAACTTTCACACAAACTCGGTATGAAACAGTACAATAACCTCTCGCTTTTTATATTACTGACGCAATCTCGATAGCTCAAAGCCTCACGGTTGAGCAACTCTCTCTCTCTCTCTCTCTCTCCCTCTCTCTCTCTCTGCTCTGCTCTGTCCACTCAGCCAAGCACACTCTCGTTCAATAACTGATGACTTCAGCTCTCTGCCGTCCCTTTCCCCCCATTCTGAACTCCAAAGTTTATTTAGAGGGCGAGCCCCCCACGTCAGACCCCATCCATGGATGCCTCCACCCCGCCTCCCCCCACCCCCACCCCCTACCGGCGCTGGCAGCAAAAAAAAAAAAAAAAAATCCACCCTACAGCATATGATCAAATGCTGCGTCTGTCCGGCGAAGGCAGTTCATCATAGCCAGCCTCCCAAATGAAGTGTAGATTTTGCGAGGTTAGCTCGTTCGCCGGGTCTGCAGTTCAGTTCCAGCATGAGGTTCCCAGATGAAATAATAAATAAACAATAACAAACAGGCCATTTTATCATTTCTCCAGACTGTGGATTCAACTACTGAGTCTGAGTGCAATGCTGGTATTTAGAAGTAGGAAAAGCTCACAAATATGAATGTAATGAATGTGTAATGTCACATAACCGTGAAAAGTTTGCCATTGTAACAAATTAACACTCCAAAACCTCCTAATAAACCCATAAAATGGAGATAGAAGGTTTTGTTCTGAAGATATTAGCAGCTAGTATTGGTGACTTAGTCGTACGTAAGTGAGCACTGACTTAAGACAAGACATAGAGGTAATCATTCGAGATGATGCCAGAAAGCCTGTGAGAATCGTATCGATCAGGAGGAGGAGGACGCTATCTCATCCCTTTTTTCTCAAGCCAATAATACTGCTTCCAATTTTCCATATGGCAAGAGAGAACCTTATAGCAGCCAATTATAGCAGCCCAAGACAAAGCCTCGTCTTCAGCCTCAGCTTCAATAAAACTACAGTATTATTTCAATCCTACAACTATAATATTAGCATCAGAAAAACATGGTAACTTCTCAAGAGGAATCAAATTAGGTCTTATCTGTCTCACACTTTGCATACATGTTAGATTACGTTTGAGAGGGAAGGACTGTTTCCAGTTGCGATACTTTTTTGCGCAAAATAGTATTACCACCAAAACCTGCATAGTAAGCCATCAACAAGCTAAAGTGGTGCTGTAGTCTGCACTACATATGTGGAGGTGACCAAGATTGGAATTGGCTGTGGTCACTGGGAAGAATCCAGGAGAAATAGAGCCCCTTTCTCTCCATTTGCCAAGCAATGTCCCGGAGAAAGTCCAGCGCTGAGTCCATGTCTGAGAACGTTCAGACTATCCATAATGCTGCATGTCCAATTCGAGAACCAGAGAACAATATATGACAACTGGTCGTTTTCAAGTGAAAAATTTGTTTGTTTTCTTGTTGATTTGCTCATTTTTATAGTGCAGAAGATCAGACCAGTGTGGAAATCAGTTTAGCTCACCCTGAAGACAGGCTAAGTAAAACTGTTTTCTGGAGGGCTGTATTTTATGTTTCCAGTATTTCACACAGAGAGAGAGAGAGAGAGAGAGAGAGAGAGAGAGAAAAAGAGCAGAACGGTCATGAAGTCACAGCCAGGGTCAGTCTCAGTGCAGCCCCCCTGGAGCACTTTGGGTCATGTGTCTTGCTCAAGGGCACAACAGTGGAGTACAGAGAACTGGACTCGATAGCAGAAACAAATTCTGCTAACTGACTGGTTGAGTCATTGGGATTCGAACAATCAGTCCTCCAGCCAAAAGATCCTTTTTTAACACATAACTTTTGCACTCAGTGGGAGGATTAACCAACATGTCTGTAGTGATAAACACAGGGCCGAGTTACACCACATTTTAACGTGAGGAAAGGAACAACGCTGCTCTCAGCCTCCAGAGGGAGTCAGCGCTGTGGGACCATCCCCGCGAGGCTGCAGGCTGCATCCCCAGCAAATTTGTGGGCGGTTTGTTTTTTGGAAGGCCTGAGATGCATTTTCATTTGATATGCAGCAACGGCCACATAAAGACAAACGCCTGCATTTTTGTGTGTATGCTGTGGAGCATAAACAATGGTAATGATTACTGGTGTACGTGAGAGTGCTGCGCAGTGCAGTGGTCCTCCCTCTTCCCACAGGGAAGCTTATTTACACGTCTGGCACTGGAAGGAGAGGCCTGCTTTTCCTAAGCAGCGTGTTGATGTTTATAAGAACATGAGGCAGACCAATGTTTCCCCTTTTGTGGCTGCTCTATCAATCACAGTAGGGGCGGAGGGAGAAATGCCAGAATGTCGCGGGACTACTTCTTTTAGGGCAGAGCAGTTAGTGCCCCATAAATACCAGAGGAGGAAGTTCATTTTCGTTTTTCAAATTGGAACGTTAAGCAGAACTCTTGAGTGTTTCAGCCACAAGAGCGGCAAAAAAAAAAAAAAAAAAAAAGAGAAAGAAACTGCTTTAAAAGTCCATAGTCATCAATGTGGGGGGCAGAAATTCCAGAGGAGTTGATCTTCAGATGGGGGGTAGAATAAAGCCCCTCTTTGTGCCCCCACCACTCTGATAAATAAATCCCAGGGAAGAACACTAGCAAGGAACTACCGTCGGAGAGGAGGTGAGGTCATTTGGTCATTCTATGCGATGGCCGATGAGAGAAGCCGTCAGCAGCCTGAAATGAAGTTGGGCAGGTGCACCTCTCCAGCACGGAGCAAAGGTAACCGAAAATGTCCTGCACAAGTGCCGCTATGTGAGAACCTTATGTAGAACCAGCAGATAAAAAGGCTAGTGCTGTATCTAATCAAAGCATATACTGAAGTCTAGACAGGAGGATTTCGCAGAAGCTGTGAAAGTGAGATCATCACAACATCAAAGCCTTAGCAAAGTTCAATTACAGTGATTTCACACGTTCCTGTCCGAAGAGGCGTCCAGAGCTTCAGCCACCAGCCAGAGCACAGATCAGTGCAGGGTAAACCGGCCTCTGCTGTGTCACTGCACAGTATGCTTGGCTCCATCAGCCTTCATCCACCATGATCCTCTTGCATTCTCTGCTCATGAAGCAAGCAGAGGAGTTAGAGGGGGCAGACAGGAGGGAATGGTGTGATGTGCAATTGTACAGAGCTCTCCTAAACAAATGGCTGCTGCTTCAGGAAATTCTCTGAAAATCTGGAGTTGTAGGGCTTATATCTAACCACCGTGCATGAGGTAATCGCTGCTATTGGAACGTGGAGGATCATGTTTGGCGGGCATGCGGTGCGAGGGTTTCTGCCCTGTATTAAGGATAGATAATCAAGGGTTTGAGCCCGTCAGCTGCACAAGCACAGTGTAAACATTAGTGTTTGGAGAATGTAATAGATGTGTTCATGTATTTACCTCTTTGTGGGCACCAAAAATATTTGTTACATTTGTTTTTACAATTGTTTTATGGATTTGAACAGTAAAAAGATTCACTTTTTGTTCCTGAAAGCAAAGGTTAAATAGTTGCATTTTGGTGTAGCACAGCATTATTTAGCTACAGTCTTAGAGAAAAGGGTTTTCTGGCTCGTAATAGCACCCTGTTTGATGCTATAGAGAACCAAAACAAACCTTTAAAGAACCAAATACAGCTGGTTTCCCATAAAAAAGCATAATCTGAACTGGTAGATAAAGTGTTTGAACTAAAATGCTTTCAGGAAACCAGGCCAAGAAGATGTAGTTTGCCATCTCAGAGAAAAACAGTTAAATGGTTCTGAATATGTCATGGCTCTATGAATAATCTTTGCCCTTGCTTAAGAACCTTAAACAGTTCAATTTTTTATTCTTAAAGCAGCATAATGGGATTTCTTGCTCCTGGGCTCCTCCAACAGTTGGGAAGGTGAATTCGAGCCACCTGTCAGGGTGGAAACATTTACATGCATTTCTGGACTTTTGAGAGATATGACAGTTGCTGAAGGTGAAAGAAGCATGTGGACTGATATAGTAGAGTAATAGTACAGGATTTTACACATTTAAACATGTTCTTGCGAGCATTGTCCTGCCCATCTCACCAAGGTTAAATAGTGCAGTTAGCAGCATGCCAAGCCGACAGTGGGAATGTTAGGGACACTATTCACCTTATTACACATCAGTGGAGGACTACAATAATTTTGACACTGTTATTTTAAGGTAAAATTTCTTTCTTTCTAATTTGTTGCTTTAAGGATGTACAGTCATACAGAAATCAATGGAAAGGACTTCGAAAGATAGAAATACAAACATGCATTTGGTGCATGTGCATGGAACAATTGTCACCTGCTCCCCCAGAAGCGCAGCAGCATTACAGGTTTTCTTGGCAGGCGTTCTTCAGACGTTCGGTGGATGCTTTAACAGGCATAGAGCTCCACACCCCTATTTCGTTTAAAAGAACCCTGAGGAATTTCTCAGCGACCCTGACTAATTTGAATGTGATTGTGGCATTAACTACGCATTCCTTCTGAGGCGTGCCTCTTGTGCGCGGACTGAACTTTCGAATAAAACAGTGAGAGCATCAGTTAAACACATGTCCTGAATCAAAGTACATAAAGCTCTCTGAAATCGCTCTAATCTGAGAAAACACAATGAGCAAAGCCTCCTACCTAAGCAGACTTTGAGACGTGCTGGAGGACTGTGGATTGCCAGCAGCTCAGTACAGTGGAGTTGAACCCGTAGCCCCCCTGCAGATTTAATCAAGGCCCTTTTACCACCTCATTCAACCTTATGTTGCTGAGCAACTTGTGCCCCAACCCTAGGTGTTCCAAGTGAGGGGTTAGGAATCTGTAAAAAGGTTTATATTAATCTGTGTGATGCTGGGGGAAGAGATTCACTTTGATTAAGGTTTTTTTTTCCCTCTCCTGACAGGTGGTCTGTCTGGTCCAGCTTGGGCTATTGTCCCAGAGTAATGACTCTCAGCCCTGAACATGGCGGGAATGGATGGGGAACAGCCTCCCCTTTAGTGTGTTCGTTTGCAGTCTTTCTGCCTGCCTAGTAAAAGCAGTAGATGGCGGGTGTTGTATTACGGGCGCCCTTGACTTCTCTGCATTTGTTTATTTACACTTAGTCGCTCATTACATCGGGGCTTTTATAAAGCCACCCGTGATTTTATACATGGCTTTAAATGAGCCCGAGTGAAAGAGAAGTGAAACATCTGGAGGCACAGAGGATGCTTTCCAGTGAGCTGAGAATGCAATCTGACTAATAAGACAAGCAACAAACAAAGGCTTGGACCTGAATTGGTTAATCTTTTCAGTTTATTCTCTGGCTATACAAATGACATACACTAAACAGACACAATTTTTTTGCTAAAAGCTATGTTTTATCATCTGTGTGAGGGAATTCTCCACAATTTCTAAATTTGATCTCTAACTTTGCTATTTCTTACTTCCTATCTAGGTCCCCCTCATGGCTATACTTTTCTGATAACTCTGTTTTTACTTATACTTTTATATATACTTATTATATTTAAAAACCTATCTTGGCAGGGGGTCTAGTAGAATAGACTGAGCTGAGGTGTATATAAAGCCTTTTAATTACAGCTATTGACTTAGGGCATTGTAGTAAAGTGTTGCCAAAGTCTTAAAACATGCTTCATCACAATACTTCACAGAAATACAACAGCATTAAGGTTAAAGCAGAATCTTACTTCTAGTTCTGAATGTTTAGTTGTAGACTTTTCTGTTTCTTTAGATTTGGTTTGACTAGAACATAATCCTAAATATTCAGAATTCACTGATAATGATGGCCAATTATTTGGTGTGGCACTTTTTGAAGTCTTCAAATGTTTGGAAAGCTCACCAACCATCGGAATTCAGAGACAAAATCTTGTGTTTTGAGCATGAAATTTTTAATACAATAATAAAACACACATAAGAAAGACCTAGTCTATTTGAGCCTCCCACAACAGCACCATGAAATATAAAGTTCAATTTATGTGGCAGTGAGTAAAATTATCCATTCCCAGAACTGGGGAAGCGGGTGTTATTCACATCTGGTCCTGTGCACTTAGGAACACTGAGCTACCTCTCACTGCAGTTTATATTTACTCACCAATTTTTCCAGCCAAGGGTAAAAACCCAGAATGCTCAGTTAAGCCTTGAAAACTGAGATCAGATTTTGTGCTTTTAGCACATGCCATGTAATTAAAGTAAAACTCAGTAGGGCAGTATTTCGTCCGGAGAAGCAGAATTACAAAGGAATGGGAAATGTTTTGACCGGGAAAAGCCAGTGAACTTTTAAGACTTTACTTTGACATCAATCAACTAATGGTGATTTAAGAGCCTTGTACCAAATTAAAGCAGCATTCTTGTAAGATTTAATCAAAATGTTTCCATGGAAAGCTGAAAGAACTAATTTGACATTTCTTGACTCTATAATCAGTTCAGATAAACATTTAATCCAAGAATGACAATGGGAAAAATGACTGGAAGTTGGAACATGGATTTCATGCTGTGTTTGTATCAGCTGATGCAAAGCTGCTTGCTGTTTAGTAGTTTTTTCAGAGGCGGTTTATAAACTGGAAGTTTCATGGTTTAATGGAACAAAGACAAAAATGAAGACTGGAGACTCACAGACTTGATGTCATCACTTAAACATGGTTGTAGAAGAGGTCTATAAATGCTAGGCTTCTATTACTTGGTATTCTTGTTTTGCTTAATCTTCTTATTATTTTTACTGCATTATCCATAAATATTACAATGGAATTGTCCCACTGTTCTCGTATGACCACTCAATGTTTCTTCATGTGGTCTTGTAGATATTACTTCAAAGTGTTATATTAGGACATCAGACCCAACTACATACATGAACATTTGTAAATACAGATTTCAGAAGCATTAAATAAATCATCATTTATCATTTTTAATTAATAATTTCTACAATAAATCAAGCTTCTGAGTATGGGTGAATTTTTTAAAAACTGCTGATACCACTAGAAAGTAGCTTAGTCTGTTCTTGTTCCAATACATGAGCTCTAGGTTGATACAATGTAGGATGCAGGGTCTCACAAGTATGAAATAAGCCAACAAAAACCTGCAGTCCTTTTTGTTATGTTATATTCTATAAGAATGGAGTTTAACCATGTGGACCCCGATAATCTACCATAGGTCAGCTATCAAAAGTCTTTTTGAACAATTTGTGTTCAGTGCAAGGCCATTTCACAGTACAGTTGCATAATTGTTCCAATGAGTGCAGTTACTAGAGAGTGTAGCGATAGTTTGGGGTTATCCAGCACAATCTTATTCCAGACCATTTCTGCCAGTTGGCAGCCCTGTACTATCGGCAAAATTCATTTAGACTGGTGACCCAAAAGTCAAACTTGTTTTGAAGCAATGCCTTACCCCAAAAGATACCTGCTTTCAAGTGTGTGGAAAAAGTACTTCTGTCCAAAATTGAAATAAAGTTGAAAGGAGAAGAAAATAATAAAACAGCTAAAGGTTGTTAAAACTGAATGGTGCTAATTAGACATTACATGGGTCCACTGAACATTCTCAAAAACCATTTCATAAAAAGTACAGAGTCCTATAAAACAGTATGATTCAAAGCATGCATTTTTATTACCAAAACCTACTGAATAATTAAAACCAAAATTTGTTCAAGCTAATGGCCACAGGAGTGGCTCCACTCGCTGTCTGCTGGCCTTGACTAGGAATTGATGGATCCCGACGGTAGAGGGAAACAGGTGTGTGCCGTGTGTCAGGCACATGGGGCCTGTAAAAGAAGCATATCTAAGTGCTGCACTGGACAGGGAGACGTTGGGCTGTTTATAGCTAGTGATAATGGCCCCTCCATAAAACAGAACTTGGCCCAATTATGCTAGTCGTCATTGGACACCGTTTCAGAAACCTCAGCGCACTAAATAATAGTGTTCTCCTAAAACCTCAATGTAAGCAATGACATGAAAACTGATTACTTTGATTTTGCTACATCAAACACTGGAGTATTTTTTTTCCTTATGACCTCATTCCCAGGACATACAATGAAAATAGTATTGCTTGTAATAATTCTGGAAAATGGAAAATGTAGGCTTCTGAATCATGGTTTCCGTGAGTCAGTTTAGCAATGCGTTTCATTTCAGTATGCAATTGTGTAGGTGTAGGTACAATAGTCCATTCAGGAGGCAGCAGACCAAGCAAGCAGCATTTTAAGGCATCGTTTGTGTGCTTTTTTTCCACCACATATTCAGGTAGCATCACTACCTAACATACTGTTAGACAGTCAGATTTAGAACATTAGAATTTTATGCTAATGTAACACAATCTGTGGTTGTACCTTAAGATGTGGTGCTAACATAGGGTAACAGAAATTAATTTGGGCCAGGGGGGGTTCAAGTAGGCCTTAGTCACAGGACCATAGCAGTGTGTACAGTGAGTCCAAGAAGTATTTGATCCCTTGCTGATTTTCTTCGTTGGCCCACTAATAAAGACATGATCATTCTATACTTTTAATGGTAGATGTATTCTTACATGGAGAGACAGAATATTAAAAAGAAAATCCAGAAAATAAATCTAAGGAATATATATTAATTGATTTGTATTTCATGGAGTGAAATAAGTATTTGATCCCTTAGTATTCATTAGCAGTTCTGGCTTTTACAGACCAGTTAGACACTCCCAATCAACTTGTTACCTGACCTGAAGTCACCTGTTCTCACTAATCACTTGTGTGAAAAACACCTGTCCACAGAATCAGACAGATCACACAGATTTCAAGTCTCCAACATGGGTAAAACCAAAGAGCTGTCACAGGACCTCAGAGTCAGAATTGTTGACCTTCACAAAGCTGGAATGGGCTACAAAAAGATTAGTAAGGTGTTGGATGTGAAAGTAACAACTATTGGTGCAATTATCAGAAAGTTTAAAGAGTATAACATGACAATCAACAGACCTCGGCCCGGTGCTCCAAAGAAGATTTCGCCTCGTGGGGTGGCAATGATGCTGAGAACAGTCAGAAATCGTCCTGCAACCACTCGGCAGGAGTTAGCAAATGACCTGAAGGCAGCTGGGACCACAGTTTGCAAGGAAACAATTGGCAACACTTTGCGCAACAATGGATTCACATCCTGCAGTGCCCGAAAGGTACCCCTGCTGAAGAGAGCACATGTGGAGGCGCGCCTCAAGTATGCCAATGATCATTTGAAAGATGAACCAAGTTATTGGGAGAAGGTTTTGTGGTCAGACGAGAACAAAATTGAACTTTTTGGCCTCAACTCCACCCGCCATGTGTGGAGGAAGAAAAATGCTGCCTATGACCCCAAGAACACTGTGCCCACCGTCAAGCATGGAGGTGGAAGCATAATGTTTTGGGGGTGTTTCTCTGCCAAGGGTACAGGGCTACTTCACCGCATCACTGGGAAGATGGATGGAGCCATGTACCGCACAATCCTGAGGGACAACCTCCTCCCCTCTGCCAGGGATCTGAAAATGGGCCGTGGTTGGGTCTTCCAACATGATAACGACCCTAAACATACAGCAAAGGCAACAAAGGATTGGCTCAAGAAAAATCACATTAAGGTCATGGAGTGGCCCAGCCAGTCGCCAGACCTCAATCCGATCGAAAATCTATGGAGGGAGCTGAAGGTCAGAGTTGCCAAGCGACAGCCCACCAACCTTCATGATTTAGAGAGGATCTGCAAAGAAGAGTGGGCCAAAATTCCCCCTGGTGTGTGTGCTAAACTTGTGGTTAACTACAACAAACGTCTCACCGCTGTGCTTGCAAACAAAGGCTTTGCCACTAAGTATTGAGTGTGTTTGGCAAGAGGGATCAAATACTTATTTTCCTCATTGAAATACAAATTAATTAAAATATATTCTTTAAAATTATATTCTGGATTTTTGTCTTGATATTCTGTCTCTCCATGTTAGAATATATCTACCATTAAAAGTGCAGAAGGATAGTGTCTTTATTAGTGGGCAAACAAAGAAAATCAGCAAGGGATCAAATACTTCTTGGACTCACTGTATATGTGAGGGTGGGACGAACTTAAATACTTTTAAAAACATGCCATTACACTAGTATGTTAACATATACTCATTTACCAAGACCAGAAAATATATAACATAATAAGTATAATAAAGTCAGCTTCTATCAGCTTCAATCTTCAGTCTTCCTGGTCTGACCTCTTCATCTATTATTGTGGAGAGAAGATGGGATTTTAAAAGAAGCTGTACAAAAATAAAAGCTGGAAAAATTGATGCGAAATCATAGGGAATTCCGTTCTATAGGGAATAACATTTAATGCAGTTCAGAATCCCTGGCTGGATACATTAGATCCCCAAAAGAGGATCTGTATACGAGAAAAGGGATGTTAAAACATAACATATGCTAACTGTAGTTAGTTAGCCTAGCTAGCAGAGCACATCAGCTCTTCAATTAAAGAGGCAACACAGTGTTAACACACGGGTTAACTGTTTTGCAGTGCTTTTGTAATATTGGTGCAAGTTGGCTATAAATAGCAGTCTTTATAGCTTTATAGCTGAACTAATCTTTATAACTTTTAAAGTAATTCTTTTGCACACAACTAAATCTTACAAAAGTGCAATGCCAGAGCAAAACACACAGCTGCTGCTAGTTTGTGCTCCAACCTTCACAGCTGAGATAATCCACCTTAACAGCCCAAATGATGTTTTAGAGAAACAGTGACAGAGAGCAAACAGATCTCACCAGTATAGAAGGTTAGACTTTACTATGTATCATGACTTAAAAGAGTGTCCCAAATGTAATGCCTACTTGCAATGCCTTCTCAGATCAAATGCTGTCCAGCAAGAGAGGTACCTTTGAAGGCAGCTGTCTCCAGAATGAGTGATCAATATGTTTTGTCCCTGCTATAAGACTAGCTGTATTACCTCTGTTCAGAGCTGGAGATAGTCAGAGTTGGAGGTGTGCAGGCTTTAGTTTTCTTTTCTAGTTCAGAAATGCTAATGCTATTGGTTTCTTTTGGTTGATCATTTGATATAACAAGAGGCTGAACACATGTTCAAATCCCATACAGAAAGCACACACTGTTACAGTGCCAAAACAGTTAGACCACCTGCCTAATAAGCGGTTGGTACACCACATGCCACCAAAACAGCTCACACTACAAGACCTCTGAAGGCATCCTGTTGTATCTGGCACCAAGATCTTAGCATTAAATCCTGTAACTCCTTCAAGTAGTGAGGTGGAGCTGCTGTGGATCAGACATAAGTATTCAGGCCCTTTACTCAGTACTTAGTTGCACCTTTGCAAGTGATTACAGCTGCAGTCTTCTTAGGCATGGTTCCACAAGGTTTGCTCACCTGGATTTAGGGATTTTCTGCCATTTTTCTCTGAAGATCCTCTCAAGCTCTATCAGGTCAGAACCATTGGTGGAAAGCCATTTTCAGGTTTCTCCAGAGATGGTCAATTGGGTTCTAGTCAGGGCCTGGATGGGCTACTCAAGAACATTCACAGAGTTGTCCCTAAGCCCCCCCCCTGTGTTGTCTTGGGTGTATGCTTAGGGTCATTGTCTTGTTGGAATTTTAACCTTCTGCTTACTCTGAGGTCCTCTGGATCATTTTCATTAAGAATATCTTTGTACTTTGCACCATTCAGCTTTCCCTCAACCCTGACTAGTCTCACAGCATCATGCTGCCACCACCCTGCTTCACTGTAGGGACAGTACTGGGCAGGTGATGACCATTGGGTTCTTGGTCACCTCTATTACCAAGGCCCTTCTCCTCCGATTACTTAGTTTGGTGGGGTGGCCAGCTCAAGTCCTGGTTGTTCCAAATGTCTTCCATTTAGGACTTATGGAGGACACTGTGCTCTTGGAAACTTTCAATGCAGCAGAAAATGTTTGTAGCCTTCCCCAGATCTGTGCCTTCACACAGTCCTATTTCTGAACTCTACAGGCAGTTATTTCGTCCTCATGGCTTAGCTTTTGCTTCGATATGCATTGTCAGCAGTGAGACCTCATATAGACAGGTGTGTGCCTTTCCAAATCATGTCCAGTCAACTGAATCTACCACAGGTTGACTCCAATCACATGTAGAAACAGCTCAAAGAGGATCAAGAGAAAAGGGAGGCCCACCGAGCAAAGGGTCTGAATACTTATGTCCATGTGAAACTTTAGGTTTTCCTTTTTAATACATTTGCCAAAAACGTAAATTGTGTTTACACTTTCTCATTATGGTGTTTTGGGTACAGAGTAATGAGAGGGAAAAACCTGAATGTTTTTTATTTTAGCACAGGGCCTCAACATAATAAAATGTGAAAAAAGTGAAAGGCTCTAAAGACTTCCCGAATGCGTTGTATATCCGTAATGCAACGGCATATTGAGATAAAACACATTGCTCAACTGACAGCAGTATTTCATATACTCGCATATGATGCATAAAATAAATATTTGTGTGTATACACACAGAGTGCAGGGTCTCCAGACTGCAGGAAGAGTTAAGTCCTTGTAGAACTGAGAGTCTGCCAACCAGAAAAGCCATCACAGAGGAAATGGCCCAGATGATCTAATGCCATAATCTGAGGCTTGGGGGTACCCTTTAGGTGCAGCCTGGAGATCGCCACTCTCCTTTAAACATGACTCATTTTTCTCTTATTTTGAAACTTACTGGAATGTTGTAATGGTGAACAGATGGCAAGAAAAAGAAAAAAGACAGAGGAACTCAAGGACAAATGCGTCTAAAATATAGCGACCCTTATAGTAAAAGCGTTTATATTATTTTGTGTGTGTGTGTGTGTGTGTGTGGGGGGGGGGGGGGGGGGATTCTATCGATGGGGTGTTTTCTCTGCTGTGCTGGTGAGCCCTCTGAACTGTGGTATGATGGGAAACACGTTCTGGCCTCCTGACCTTCCAGCACAAATCACATTCGCCACACACGCAATCGCTGCAGGAAGGCACCCGGGCAGCATTCACTCCACTGTAACATTTTGCATAATCCCCTTGGAATCCACTGCTATTAAATCAAGCCCTAACTAAAAAAAAAAAAAAAAAAAAAAAAAGCGCAATGTTGTCAATATGACTCAGTTTGAGGATTTCCCACTGAACGGTCTAATTTACACCTTGCACATGAGGTACTCACCAGTGTTTTTTAATGCTGTTTTCAAGCTTTTATAGCCCTAGCGGTGGTAGCTTGCACCCTAGCCAACAACAACTTCCACCCTGCCGGAGTCTGTGGGCACTGAGCTTAACGGGTTGTGTTCTGTCAACAAGTGATTCACAGCGTTCCCTTCTTCCCTTTCCACTAGTCAAACAAGTGAAAAGGTCCATTTCCAAGATTGACAGTGTGTTTCCTTTACATTGTAACTATTTACCACATTACCAAAATAAACAGAGATGCTACGGAAGCAGAGGGAAGTGTATTAGCCACTTCATGTGTTTGTTATTAGAGTTACTGTAATCGTTTTACAAGCTAGAACTGGCCCATTGCCTTTGTTGTCTCATGACTGTCTTCATGTTCGGCTGAAAGAAAACAAAGTCCGGTACTGCTGTTTTTACCTCCACTGCTAAACCCGGGCAATGTAAATAAACGAGAAAATACATAAATATTATTCTGGCATGCTACTTTCACGAACTTTCAAGTATGAAATCATAGCATTCAGTGTGCCACTCTGTTACCATGCAAAAGAGGTAAGCCTGAAGGCTGACTTTATTGGGTTGGACACATCTAATCCACTTAATCTAATCCAAATATGTTTGGACACATAATGGTGTTTACAATTAATTTATAATCCAAACAACTTCAGACAAATTTGACCAAAGGGAACAGTCACACAGTTACACACATATCTCTCTTTTTACTTTTTCTTTGTATGGTTTACACCAGAAATCTGGCCCCCTACATGTACTGTATTGATGCAAAAGACATAACTATTCATTAAATCTTGCAGGTTGCAGAACCATGCTAAAAGCAATTTGCCTTTACTACACTCTTAAAAATAAAGGTACTTCAAATGGTTCTTTGAATGATGCCATTGAAGAACCATGCTCATAACATAGATGTGCGACTGTGCAGAACCTTTTTAAAGTCTGTGTACTGGTTTTAAATATATGAAATGTGTTATACTAAAAAATATACCACAGAATAAGCATTTGCCAACACTATATCTGATGTGTATTTATATATTAAACAGTTAATTCATAGTTAAGTGCTCTTAAAACTGTAAGCTGCACCCTGCTCAACACAATACTGATACAAGTGTGTCAGATCACAGAATAATCAGCAGTGGCATCACTTTACCGGAAAAATAAACAATCAGAAACTGACTGATTTAAAATGTTTGAAATATAATTTTGGAAAAAAGAAACAACACAACAAATGTGCCCTATATTGGAAGCAGGAAGTTAAAATTCCCCCTGAAAACAGCACAGCAGTTAGGAATGAGAAACTATGTGACTATAGGTCACATGAACTAGTGGAATTACAGCTGATTGTTGAGTCACGTTCTATGATGAGTGCTCCGACCCCACAGGTGTGAGCGTACCAACCAGGGGTGTGTTCATTTTGATGACAGCCGCTCAATCCCAAAACAGCTCAATGCACAATAGGATATTCTCTTTATTGAGGTATGAGACATAAACACATGGATAACTCTTGTTCTTTGGCTGATCTGACGTCAGACAGGCCAAATTTAGTCATGTTTAACTTAAATTCTAAGGGAAAAAACACTGAACAAATAGTTAGCCAAAAGACCATTTTTTTACTCTGCCATTTTATAGTGGAAATGAGTAGACAAGGGCTATAAGAACCTTCACTTGCCATAAATCAATTTCTTTGCACCAAACATATTTTGCATGGAAGCAAAAGTGTCTCTTCCATGGCATCGCTCAAAAAAAAATGTAAAGCAACTTTTTTCTTTCCAAGTCTGTAGGCCTTGTTGGATTATACTTTCTCTATTGTGGCTCAGGCCACAAATGTGTTTGTTAAATGCAGGGGTTGCAAAGTCAGGCAGGCTTTACAGAACACTGGCAACAATCCCCTTCAACCCAATGACAACATGTAATGCAAAAAATCCCCAAAAAACATTAAGTTCTCTACTTAAAATTCTATTCTTGCCTCAAACAGATTGCTTATCCAAACAGTATGACCATTTACACTCATATTAAATAAACACCATTTGACAATAATTAATTATGCAGAAATTCTCACAAAAAAAAAAGTTAGTGCTTACTTTATGTAAGTGCTACAGTGTCAGTGCCATTAGGTTGAATTTCGGTTTTGTCCATCAGGTCTAATTTTGGATAAGACAGCATTCTGTAAATCCAATTTAGCAATAGAAAACAATGCATTTATGAGAGGAGCATAGATGGATTCACTAGATGTTTGTTATCTTGAGGTGGAAACTAATTTCGCTCACAAAGTGCACAGTGTGGTAGAGCTCATACCTTACTTAGCTTTTTAGACTGAAACAGACAGTGTCTCTGCTACAGGTCCACAGTTCCACAATTTATGCCTACCCCCCTCCACGCAGGATTAACAACTAGAAAACTGAAGCCACTACTACAAACGTCTGACCTTGACGACATTCCTTATTTAGTGAGATTGCCCCTCGCTCCATCACATATCACAGCAAGTTCTCTGGGATCTCACAAACACTCCTGATAAAAGCCTGACCAGCCATTAAGACTGATTTCCACTCTCTAGCATCAACAATGGAGTCATCCTGCAGCTATTTAATCTGTGATGTTTTAATGCTGGTTGTTAAGAAGAGGAGATTTACGAGTGCTGAGAGGTGTTGCATGAGGATGGAAAAACACGGCCTGAAGTGCACCACAGCACACTATTCCTCCTAACTCCTCCTGGAGTCCTCTCCCTCTTTTACTGCACAGCACACACACAAAGTGCCCCAGCAGGAATATTAGCCGGGCCATCCATCCTCCACTCCCAGGACAAGTTCAGCACCCCTCTCAGACTGCTTTCTCCCCAGTGCGTTCGCACAAGTAGGTGTGGAAATTTGGAGATGTTGCTTGCTTGTCATATAATGACAGTGCAGTGTTTGTGTAAGTAATAGAATTAACAAATAGTAACGCACATTTCAACCTTCTGAACTTTATAGAACTGCTTGTGGTTCTGGACCTGCATTCCTTACCCCTTAAGGATTCACTCACTCACTTTGCATTGTTTTCCATGGTAATGTTTGGGATGAAATAAAAAGTCACAGTTCAACGGTTTAAGCAGTTAATAATAAAGGCACCTAAATGGTTCTTTGCCAGATGCAAAAAAAACTGGTATAGAACCTTCATATTATACATGTTTCACAAAAAAGTTTCATTATGAAACATCAGCAGAGTTTTTAGGGAAACAAAAGTGGATCTTCTTGACTATTGCTCCAAAAAAGTAGAAACTGAAAAAGTAGATGTGCCTTAAAGGTGCATATTATAATATGAACTAATGAACTTATTAACCTTCGGGGGAAAACTCATAATACATTTTTTACCCCTCAGAAACACGACAGGAAGATATACTGATGTCACCATCATTTTAGGTCTGCCATGCTTTTGTTAGACAGTTATATGGATGACTTGTGTGAATAAAGCCCATAATAAAACTAAAGCATGTGAAGCATGTCAGGGAAAGCTGGGTGTGCCCTGCGGCAACCTACATTTCACACACCATTTAAAAAGCTACAGAATGAAAACAAACGAATAAACACGCCAGTCCCTCTCAGCAACCACACACCTACTCACACTCTTACTCTCTCTGACTCTGCCTCTCCTTTTGTCTCTTGCTTCCCCTCTCACTTTACCTTTACTTCTCCCTCTGTCTCTGACTTTACCTTTACTTCTCCCTCTGTTTCTGTCTCTCACTTTACCGTTACTTCTCCCTCTGTTTCTGTCTCTCACTTTACCTTTACTTCTCCCTCTGTTTCTGTCTCTCACTTTACCTTTACTTCTCCCTCTGTTTCTGTCTCTCACTTTACCTTTACTTCTCCCTCTAACTTTACCTTTACCTCTCCCTCTGTCTCTCCCTCTTTCTCTGCCTTTCACTTTACCTTTACTTCTCCCTCTGTCTCTGACTTTACTTTTACTTCTCCCTATATCTCTCTTTTTACCTTTACTTCTCCCCCTGACTCTGTCTCTGACTTTACCTTTACTTCTCCCTATGTCTCTGTCTCTCACTTTACCTTTACTTCTCCCTCTGTCTCTCACTTTTCCTTTACCTCTCCCTCTGTCTCTGCCTTTCACTTTAGCTTTACCTCTCCCTCTGTCTCTGACTTTACATTTACTTCTCCCTCTGCCTCTCACTTTACCTTTATTCCTCCCTCTGTCTCTGCCTCTCACTTTACCTTTATTTCTCCCTCTGTCTCTCACTTCACATTTACTTCTCCCTCTGCCTCTCACTTTACCTTTATTTCTCCCTCTGCCTCTCACTTTACCTTTATTTCTCCCTCTGTCTCTCACTTTACCTTTACTTCTCCCTCTGTCTCTGCCTCTCACTTTACCTTTACTTCTCCCTCTGTCTCTGCTTCTCACTTTACCTTTACTTTACAAACATGTAAAACAACAACAAACATTTAAAACAACATTAACAACAATAATATCTCATTAAAAGATAACTATAGATTTTTGAGTTTTCTGTAGTTACTGATTTCTTCCACATGCTCTTTCCTCTTTACACAGGCTTTTCTTTGTTATTATTATTATTATTATTATTATTATCATTTTTATTCTTGATGATGTTGTTAGGAATAGCTTGAAACTCTTCTAGTTCCTTTATTTAATTTACCACCTTTCTATTTCTCATGCATGCTCACTCGTGATGTACAGATGCTCAGTAACTGCCTACACACAGACAGATAATGCCGTCTTAGAGCACCCACCCACACCTGTCATCAACCCAAAGCTCTGGCGCTGACAAAGCTTGGCCACAGAGAGGAACAGCACTGTTTCCCGGAGAAAGCCGATAGAAGGGGAGCAGGTGAAAGTGAGAAAGATGCAGAGTGAAAGGAAAGGACGAGGGGAAAGAAGGTGAATGGACAAGTGAAGAGGAAAATAAAAAGATTTAGGGTGAGGCTTGAAAAGGGGGTCAGAGATAAAGAGGGAGAGAAATCAAAGAGACCAACAGGGAGCAGGACAGGGCTCAGTGCCGCACTCACCTGTGTTTAAAGGTCACGCTGCAGGGATGCAGAGCCCTGCCCCAGTCTCTCAGGGTCATGCCTCATTGGAATACAAACATCCTGCCCTCCCCATGCAGCTTTTAATCTGCTCCCCCCTTCTCTTCGGGCCTCCGCCACCGAGCCCTGTAACCATATCCTACCTGCAGCGTATCCTTTACAGGCATTCATCAACGTCAGCCATTAAGGCAAGTTTTCAGCAGGGAGAGATGAGAGAGGTGAAAAAAACACAACAAGAACATCAAATTAAGGCAGGACATGTTACATGGGCTTCAGTGAAAGCATATTAACATGATTACCCTGTACTCATGTTCGGTATGCTTTAAGGTAATCCTGGTAATCCTTCTTGGTGACCGGGACTGCAGACAAAGCTTGAGGATAGACCTCTGATGTCAGGGCAGCAGGATATCACTGCAGGGATATATAGGCCCATTCCAGGACTTTTTGTAGCCAGGGGACTGGTAGACACAATAACTGCACTGCATCAGAACCTAGACGCCACCAGCACCCTGAGTGAAGCTCATTTCCGGAATGGCTTCCAAAGTTTTCCCTTGAATAAATAGCAATTACATGCTGGCTGGCACACCTGATAGTAAGCGTCCTCGGCCAATGGAGAAGTGTCAGTCAGCATAAGTGCAGATAAGGAGAGGAAGATGATGGTGCGAGAGGATGTATCACTCACTTGCTCCCTGTTCTGAAGAGAATATCCGTGACAGTAGGGGACAGAGGGCAGAAACTTGAAACTCTGTTTATCGTCTTCAACACAACAGTGTTAGTGTAAAATATTAGTACCAAAAGCTCTAGAAATATTTTTTGAGATTTTTAAAGATGTATTGTTGAGCCAGTACTGAATAAACTATTTAAAGATATTTACACAAGTCATATAATGTAATTGAGTAAAAGTGCTTAACTATTAAAATTAAAAATACTCAAGTCAAATACAAATAATTACCCATGTATTTGAAGTAGTTCCTTAAATAACCTCTAGGTTACTCCACAAACTCAAACATCTCCTCTGTGCTCTGAGGGGTGCCTGTAAGAACTTTTGGGATTCCCCAGTGGTGGCTCAGTGGTTAGAAAACTGGGTTATTGACGACAGGGTTGGGGGTTCGATACCCAGGGTTAAAGGCGGAGGCCAAATTCCATCAGTGTCCAACACAAATGGTGAATATGGTTGTCTTGTCGTATGAAATATGTGAGATCGTATCCTTTTAAAAGTGTAGAAGGATCACTCTTGGTTCCATAAAGACCAATGTTTGTAATAGACATGTGTAAGTGTGGGGAACCTTTAAAAGGTTTAAAGAATATTCATTTGATGGTTCTTGACTAATTTGAAGATTCTTCCCACTCATGCATCTATTGAAGACATGGTTCTTTATGTGGTTCTTTTATGGCATTGTTTAAACCATTTGAAAGACTTCTATCTCTTAACATTTTTGTAATGCAGTCCCCTGAATTTTCAGCCATGTTGTTGTTGAGAGCACTAAAAGTACATTTGAAATAAAAGACAACACTAAAAGTACATTTTCCTTTTCATATACTTTATGAAAATACAATGTGAAACTTATCTTCCATTTGTTTCTGGCTTCATCTATTTGCCTACTGGGCATGTGTTTTCCCACTCACCATCAGTGTGTAGTCATTCCCCCAGGTATACACCCCTATACTTATAATCTATGTTGTAGTATATTTGCCTGGTCTCCATGCACTAAAGTAGAATTATGTAATTGGTAATTGTAAGGTACTGGTTGGTAAGTGCTAAAATGTCAGCTATTAAAAGTAACCTAAGATCATTAACCTTTGAACATAAACAAATTATACTTGATATGTTGAAGAAATGGGTGTATATAAAGTGATAAACTTTAAAGTGCACTTAAGTGTAGCTTAGCTGCAGTATATTTTAAATAAAGTAGCAAGAAAGTGTATGCAATATGTGCATGAGGACACAAAGCAGTACATTTATAATATACTTCAAGTGGAGTTAGAATTATGTTTACAAAACGCATACTTCTACTAAAATGCATAAATCTAAGTTTGCTGGAGAAAGCACTTTTAAACACATTTAAACAATGCTTAATTACAGTTTAAATATACCCACGTATAAATATGTATGTATAAAGTTTAATGTTAAAAGTATGTACTTTTTATATTAAGTATATATATAAAAAACTTCCAATGTCCAACGAAAAACATGTACGTCCAAAATGGTGATTTTAAAGAAGAAGGCAGAAATGCTCTGCACTTTGATTGAAAGTAGAGTCAATGTAAAAATATAATTTTAAGCAAAAATAACATAATAATAACATCCAAATTCTCATTGCTGGGTTTTAATATATGTCTATACTAAAAATGATATTACTGTCCTACTGCGTGGACCCAGATGAAGAGCTGCTGCAGATGGAGGGGTCTGCACCCGTATGAATATGATGTAGATTATAATGCCCTCATCAAACGCCTGGCCGTCTTCATCTCTATATGCTCTTTTGCCTTTCCTTCTCTAAACATCTTGAGCAAAGTTGCAACAGATCCAAAATTCTTTTGTGCCTGTTACGAGCAGTACCGCTGTGTTTGGCCTATGCATGGACTGGTCGCTCTCAGGGGTTACCTACATTCATCCCCACAGCTGCTTCTGCTGCTTTGAACCAAAGCAGTTATAGTAGAGGACATGGGGGTGAACACTCACCACTCACCACTATCAGAGGAAGCCACTGTGAAGCAGCTTGTCAGGGCCTCCAGCTGTTTAAGCTGTTGCAGCCAAGGACAGAAGACCTGAATTAAATGTCCAAAACTGATGTTTACCACTGGTGTGAACAATGGGTCAGCTTAATGTGTCTTTAATTACAATACAAACTTTATAGCTGTTTATACACTGTTACAATCAAACCTATTTAACCCACATTGCTAATCAGGTTTACTTGTAGTTTCAGCAGTTATATAGCACTAATATAAATATAAGTTGTTTCTCCAAACTTAACACAATGCCACTTTTAATGACTACTGCAGTCTCAGAATTATTCAACCCCTTCACGACAAACATCTTTAGCATGTAGTAGAGCACCCTTTTGTTGAAATGACCTACATGTTATGACCTATGAACATGATGCATAGCCAGACACCAGCTTCTGGCAGCATTCCTGTAGAATCTTAGCCCATTCCTCATTGGCAGTGGCCTCCAGTTCACTAATAATCTTGGGTTTGCGTGCTGCAACTACCTTCTTCAAATCCCACCAAAGCTTTTCTAAGGTGGGATCCCAAAAGATCCTAAAAGTATTATTTTACTATTCACAAGGAGCTCCCGTCCACTGGTGGTGCTGGCAAAAAAAGATATTGAGAAAACTGTTATGGAGCTTCTACAAAAGGGGTTAATGAACAGAAACAGTAAGAATTCACATTCTACTATGGTTAGGGTTAGGATAAGTTTAGGTTAGGTTAAGGTTAGATTATTAGATTATTAGGTATAGGTGTAGTAGGTTAGGTTTATGAGGTGTAGGTTCAGATAATAAAATGACACTGGTTGCTTTGTAACACTCTGTCTAAATCTTTTGAGTTCTACATGTCTGGATTGCATCAGTGCAAAAACATTTATGAAAATCTGTGGATAGAGCTTACAAGAGCAGTACAGCAAGACAGCCCAGGAATCTTACAGAACTCGAAACCTTCTGCAAGCAAGAACAGGAAAAAATCCCGCCCACACAAAAATTGAAGAATCTTACGTAGAATATTAAAGAAATGTATCATATTTAACTTCATGCTTTTTGGAAATCAGGTCATTTCTTAATTGCTCAACTACTCATGGTAAAAGAAAATTTGACCAGCTGCCTCTAGACCTTTGCCTACCACTATATATACTGTTACTGTCATAAAATCCTTGTCTCTACAATATGGCAACTTCTACAAACTACAAAAAGGTATGAGGTTTTAAAAAATCTGCTGCTGTGTGAATCAACGCACTGCTGTGAATTCAACTGCTCCACTATGCCCGTATCCCTCATTTCCCACACGTTCCTAAGCCAAACACAGGGCTCTGATTGGCTGACCCGATAGCCTCAAGCCCAGTTCTTGCTCCTCCATCCTTTTATCATCCTCTCTCACCTCATTTGTTTCCCTGAATCACTGGCAGCTTAGTCAATGATAAAGACTAAACCAGTACTCTCATATTAAGCTCATGAGTTACAAACTGTAGAAGATCTTCAAGAGTTACTCCTTTTCCCTACTTGTGTAGCGTGTAGAGGGTAACTAAAACCCCAAAGATGGAGTGTATCTCACACTATCAGGCACGTACAACAAAACTGTGGGATGGCAGGGAAGATAGAATCTCTCTCAAACGTTTCTGGTTGACTGAGACTCGACAAGACACATTCACAACAAAGTAAAGAAAGCACCTAAAGTGACAAAGGATGCACTTCTCTTTGGCCCTATCTGTTTCCGCTTTATACGGAGATGAAATCTTTTATCTGGTCGAGGCACTAAAGTTTGTTCTCACAAGAGAAGCTGAATTTTTATCTGTCAAAGATTTACAAAGAGATGCTCACCAGTGCACTCCAGTTCCCTTGTGCTCAGCATTTAGATCAATAAGATGCTTCTCTGGATATGAGGCACAATGTTTTTGTACAATGACTCTTTCCAGTTTCCTATCTCACTAGTAAGAGTTCATTCAACATCATTTTTTCTGTTTCTCATCCAAACACACAAACAATGCAGCTTATATAATTTATTTTGTATATTGCGCATCTTTAAAAGAAATTCCACCCATTATTAAAAATTAAAGCATAACTCTAATAAGAGATCAACAAATGAATTCAAAGTGGTCTGGTGTGAAAAGGTGCACTGTAGAAAGATATGCTGGCACAGCTTGTTGGTGAAAGGAACCCAGGGTGGCAGAACCTACAACACACATTCAACCACTTTATTAACTACTCAAATCTAACTGTAAAACAGTTCTATATGTTATGATAATAGGTGTGCAACAACTAGTTTAACAGCTAATTTAAATAGCTAACTAAAAACTAAAAAGTTTAACCACAACAGTGTAGAATACAATTTTACTGCTGCTGTTGCTTTTTACAGTAATAATTCCCCCAATCTAGACGAATATAGACTGAGCATCTGTGAACTGAGCATGCGGATGAAACCAATACTGAGTGATTAGTCAACACGTCTGCAGCGACATCACTCTGGTGTGTGAGTGGAGAGTAGAGGTATACCTCTGAGGCAAGGGAGCCCATGCATTTGCAGAGCGTTGGCTGGGTGTTGCCATTTGTGTATGCGTACTTGCGTTGAGTATGTTTCTGGCCTAAGCCAACCCCAGAGCCGTTATAAATTACGAGTTCGGTCACTGGTTGAAATATTGAAAGTTCTTGTAATGCTCAACATGGCATCTGTTTACGGTCAACAAAAAGAGCCAATCAGCTTGATGGTAACGAGGAGGGTCGACAATATTAAAGCTCAATATTATAGTGAGATGATGTCAAAATAAGTCACCAAGACAATTGTAGAAGAAACACAAAATACTTTCAAACTGCAAGTACAATTACTGTCTTACATTTGTTCTATTTATTTTGCAGATCTGAAAAATTATGGGAAAACTAATTTAGTTTTTTTTATATATATATATTTGATTGCTGCTGCTTTTATTGCCAGATTTTACTGCAGATTTTTGGTAAATTTTGACAATAAAAAGATATCAGTGTTTTATGTTTTATATTAGCGGATAAATGTATTAGTATGTTATTTATCTACTGTTCTTCATTGTTAATTAGCAAATGCATAAAATTACATCAAGCTAAGTTTAAAATGTTATTTGGTAATAGAGCAGTTCATAGTCCCAGACTATGTGTATAATAATAAGAATTTGTGTATAATTACTTTCTCTAAAGCTAGAAATGAAGCTTAGATATCTGGTTTCCCACCCCTACAACTGTGAACTATTGTGACTTGGTAAGTTTCTCTTAAACGGAGCACCTCACATCATTCACCTCTGAGTGACCCTTAAACATTTAATTATGCAGAAATAAAAAATATATATGGTGAACTTCTCCTTTGACTTACAAGAGGTCAGAAGTATATCTTCAATGCAAAGATGAATGGAAAGCAAGTACAAGAGATTTTTATAGCACGCACCCTCTGAGACTAAGCAAGGAGTCGCTCAGGGTGTGAGGAAAGCAGGAGCTGTTGTTTTCATAGTTGTGATGGCTGCGTGTGCATTCCTGCACGGCTCCTCACTCAGCCGCGCAGCTTTAGGTGCACAATCGAAGGCACTGTTCCATTGCTCTTATCACCTGAAGAGTGCAATGCACTGCCTCAGCTCCTCTCCAGTGGCAGAAATGTACACTATGTTCAACCCAGCATATCAGCCATATCGCCCATGCCAACCGCTGTCCTAAAGGCATGCCCTTTTCTCACTGCCTTTCAGTCACCCACGCACCAGCCATGCAGGCATCAGTCTTGCCATTATCAACCCTATAGAGTCATCCTCATCATTCACAACATCATCATGGTCAGAAAGGCGTCTTGAACTGCCACTGAAGCGGCCTAAAGCCTTCAGTCTGACTAAGACTTACTTTGCAGGCTGTTTCTTGCTTGGACAGGTTTCATTTTTTAGTATCTGTGTTTACATCAACAAGTTAACCCTCATGCCCGCATGATCAGCAATGACATATATGGAAATGAGCCGATAAAATATTAATTTCCTATTTAGTCTTTGACCCATCGTGCCAGGCATGATATTTCCATGAGCGGCCCTGCGTTCAAATTTCAGTTACAAGAGGAAGTAGACACGTGTCCCCTCAATAGGCAGCACAAGGCCAACATTAAACATTAAACGCCTCACATACAAATCCACAGTGCTCAGGAAGAGTTTCCAGTGTAAGCAGACCACAAGAAACCTCTTCTTGTCTTTAGGAAAAGGCAGAAGGTTGGAAAAAAATTGAGGGATACAGACGCATGTTCTTTGATACTGCTCTGAATCAGACACGGAATAAGCTCCCGGCCGTATACCAGGCCGGCGGAGGCCTGTGTGGTTTGGAAAGTGGATATCTGCATCAAATTCAAAGCAGGTACAGCACAGAGAAAAAGACTCACACATACCAAACTAATAACCAGCTGCAAAATGTGTGTGGCTCAGTGAAGGTAGTCAGGAAATCAGAACTGAACGGTCAAATGTAAGATATTTAAATCAAGATTTTTTGCCCGAAGGCACAACCTTAAATACAAGAGAAGTTCTTCTCTGGAATCCAAGCTGCTCTCACAAGGTGGTTGGCAGGAGACACGCTGGGGAATTATTTACTCGTTCCAAGACTCCACTGTTTTCTTTATTGTGATGTTTTCCCCCCAATTTGTACAGGTGAGACATCTTCTAGAATTACATATTCATTAGATTGTTTAGAAACAGTCTGTCCTGTTAATCTTCATGATCATAGATGAACATACGATATCTAAGGCTCAACATTGAGCACTTGGTCAATATCCTTGCTGAACTTCTTGCATTAGGTTTAATTGTAAACAGACAACCCACTCTGGGAAAGACTGAACTAACAAAATAACTGAACGGGTTGAGGTTTCTCATTTCCCATGCAATGTCCTTTTCCAAACATTCATCTTCTCGCAATGTAAAGAGAGTATGTGAGAACAAATTCAGAGAATTCTATACAACACATCTTAGTTGTAGACCATGACACATGTAGGCCAGCTTGACTATCATGAACACCAAGACAGAGAAGTTACTGCCCCCATTTTTGTATTCATTTGGACACTCTCATGTTCCCCTGGCCACGGCTCAAGAACGTCCCCGTGCTGTCTTGCTGCTCTCAGTGCTCCTGCATTTATACTGGATTTATAGCGGATTTATCTGAAAAATGATGTGGTGTCTCCGTGCCAGCCAGGCTCAGACTCTGGAGTTTCTGTTTCCAAAATTGCAAGCAGGTGTTCGTCCATTTCTTTCCTGCTCTTACTTCTCTACCGCATGCTTCCTTCTTTCATGTACCTGCTGTGACCAAATTCAACCTGCACTACCCACCACAGGTTTTTGCTCCACGTTGCTGATCATAAACAAAAATATGCAATTACGTGGTTCCTTGGAACAGGAACAAAAAGAAGTAAATAAAGCTCAGCTTCCTTCATATTTCCTTTTGTCAGGAACTCCTCAGTTTTCAGCCCAGGAAAACCATCAGGACACGTCAGACGTGGCGTTTAACAGCAAACCTGACAGAGAGTTCAATGATTTACATTTAGACAAATCAAGCATAAGAGCACCACATTCCATAGCCTTTACAATAAAATGGACATACTTAATATACACACATACATGAGCACACATACACACACACTGTTGTTGTTAATGGACGCTGTGCAGGGGAAGAGGATTATGAGCATGAAGTGTGTGTTTGAGAGGGGTTAATCCTGCCCTCATTCTAAACGCTGAGGGCACGGGGATGCAGGCTTTCAGAATGGGGCCAGGCCTGGGGGGAGCCCCCTCAATCTCAGGGCAGCAGGAGAAGATGGAGGATTGCTGTGCAGAAATGAAGCTGCAGACTTTAGTAGCGTGACTGTAGAAGTTTTAGTATAACCTGAAATACAGACCTAATATATCTCAAGCTGTGCTCAGAAAAACAATGCACTTCAGAGAAAATAGTAAGCCATTACAGCCGAGCAAAAACCTGGATACAATAACATTATTTCATTATTATTGTTAAAGAAAAAGGACATTTTAAGGTTTTAAAGGCTTATTTGCCAGTGGTTCCTTCATTTAATATGACATAGAGTCTGCAGCCCTTATGCTAATCATACACTAGAAGACTTTAAAAATACTTAGGTCTACAGGCTTAAGACTGACTCTCCCTCACATCTAAAGGCAATTTGTCATTACTCACAGATGATTTTGCAAAGACTGAGAATCTTGCAGAGTCACTATTTGCAAAACTGTAGATTTGTTTTGATATTTTTTCCCCATCCTGGTCCATCTAGTTAGAAAACTACTGTTTTTTTTTGTTTTTTTTTTAAAGACCAGTTCCTGGAATTCTGTACCGGTACCCAACAGTACAGGTATTCTGTATTTTGTTCTCTGTAATAACAAATATATCATTTTATTTCTAAAAGGTTACAACATTTTACACATCACACAAAATAAAACCGCTTTCCCTTCCCAAAACTACAACCTCCTGTCACACAGGGCATAGCATGAGAATGTTGTTACATATGAGGAAGCACACAGTCCTGATATCCGTCCCAAAGGAGTTGTAGAAATAAGGAAGTGCAGTTTTAGAAAGCATAAGTTGGGTGTGATCATAAACAGAAGTGTCTGGCCCCTCCTGTCTGTATGCGTGTGTGTGTGTTTGTGTGTGGTCTCCTCCATAATCACAAGTTAGCAAGCAGTAGTAAGCAGGTTTATTTCAAATCAGGGAGAAGTGAAAACTGCAAGGGACCCTACAGAGCATGTGTGTACTAGCCCACAGTTTATGCTGTTTTTGGCACAAAAATTACACAGCATTAAATTTCGGTCTGCACCTTTTTTTGCAGCATAACGGTATTACACAGACTGTAGAACACATTTTAAACAGTACACCAAATTAACCATTATACCACACAGCACTAACTCAGAAACATGAAACGATTTCATTCAGCTTCATCGGCATAGGCGGGAGATTCTTCAGCATTAGCGGCCGCCGTTGTGCTGTTGGCTTTCAGGCTATCAAACATGGTACACTTTCCTCTGTTTTGTGTTTGACCAGGGGTTTGCTCAGGTTAGAAGCGTTTCCATAGCCAGCTTTGCATTTCGAGTTACAAATACTACAGAGATTGTGGTCTGCATCAAGCTTTAAAAATGTAACCACACTTGAGAGCGCTTTCGGTTCGCCATTGTCCTGACTTTGTGTTGCACTTGTGCCGAAATTTGAAGGCCAGTCTTAGAATAGTGGGGGCCAATCCTGCTCCTGGAGATCAGTCTTTCTGCAGACTTTGGCTCCAACCCTAATCGACCCCACCTGATTCATCTAATTACAGCCTTCAGAAGTCCCTGATTATCTGATCACGCGGAGTTAGATTGGAAGTGAAACCTGCTGGAAGATAGATCTCAAAGAGGAGGGATGGTGACTACAGACTTAGAAGATGCAACAATTGCTGGTGGGTTCTTCCTGGTACAGTGTTGTGTTGTGTTATTGCCAGGGTAGGGAATCAAACTCCTTCTGCTATATAGAGGGCAACTGTGTTTTTTTGTTTTTTTACTGTGTAAATATTTAAAAATCCAAGGAAAGGTACAGAGAGCTCTGCGTATGATCTTCTCCTGCCTATTGTCCTCCTGCGCCCTTGAAAAACTCAGATGACCTCTTTGCTCTCTGATAAGTGAGTTTCTGACAATGCCGAAGATACCCTCCTTCCCACCCACACTTGTGTACACGCACACACACATATGCGTGCACACCTCCTCCCTCGTCAATTTGTCTCCACGTATCTAGGAAAACTGCAGCCAAATCTCCCGGATTTGGAAACCTTGTTACTTTTTCACCTCCAGCCAAATTGATGGGCTGCATAAGTGCTCTCGTTTCCTGAA
This sequence comes from Salminus brasiliensis, assembly GCF_030463535.1. Classification (NCBI taxonomy): domain Eukaryota; kingdom Metazoa; phylum Chordata; class Actinopteri; order Characiformes; family Bryconidae; genus Salminus; species Salminus brasiliensis. The sequence goes on from NC_132882.1 coordinate 21,577,477, forward strand.
GTTATTAAACACATTCATTGAGTGCCTCTCAATTGTAAAGTGAAGCTTGAGAGAAAGGGAATCTTAAGTGCTGGCCTGCTGCTTGGTGTGATTAAATAGTATTTAAGGAGCCACAGTGCTTCTCCCTCATTCTCCTGTAGCCCACACCCTGTATTGTGCCCACTCAACTGGAAGTCTAGCCAGACTGCCAGTAATTTGAACATCCACCAATAGTACATCAATCTTCAATATCACCTGAAAGGATGTTACACTGTTAGAATGAGACTTAATTCAGCACTGGATGAATTTACTCAAATCACAAAAGTTGTAATTTCAAAAATTGTTTTCTATAAAACAATAAAATACCATAAAGAACCATGTGCGTAATAAAGATATGAGTGTGAAGAACCTATCAATTAGTTAAAATCTTAACATTATGTGATGTTCATTATGTAAACACTTTATTCTGAGTGGTCCTTTTGTAGATTATTAATAACTCTTAACAGGGTATCAGTAACAGCATCAGCAGCATATCAGTGAAGTAGCAGCAGTGAAGCATCTGAATACACTAAGGTAAATGTTCTGTTAATGCATTACTTTCATTAAGTAGATTTACTGTTGATATGTTACATCAAGTAGCCTAATATACTTCCATTAAACAAAACCTATTCCAGCCTCACCCAAAACCTAACCCTAACCCTGGTTCTAATCCTAACCTTAATAACAACCCAAAACCTAATCTCATCCTAGCCAGTTCCAGACTGGTGTCAGCAGCAGGACTACAGGTATAAATGGGGAAAACTTTATTTGAAGTCAGTAGATTAAAAACATGAAATCAATTTTATTTATGCAGTTGATTAAAACTCTTGATAGTCTACTGAATGTTCTCAGATACTTCACTGCTGCTACAGCACTGATATGTTGTTGATATGTGATTGAGAGTCTGATGAGTGTTTATTTAATCTAAAAAAGACCACTCAAAATAAAGTGTCACAGAAAAATGTAAACAATGGTTTTAGATTTCTCAGTTCTTTTTTTCTGTAGATGGACACTCTGGATTTCTTTAAGAAGCTCAGAAGGCTGGTAAGGTGTGAAAAGTTTGCCAGTTCTATCAAAAATCTGATCTAAGATGTTCTCTAAATCTGAGTTTAATTGAAACAATGTGCTACTAAACACAGACAAGGAGATAAGAGAATGAAGCTGAAGCTGTGTGAGAGTATGAAGAAAGACAGGTGAGCTGTGTACCATCATTACTTCATCACCAACTAGCAAGATTTTGATTGATTTCACACCTTTTGGGAGTTTTTACATTTATGCCCCAAGACCCCCCTAGTAAAGGCTTAGCACCCCTATCCATAAATCTCTAGTGACACCCCTGAGCAACAGCATTCTGTAAACTGGGATAGTGGAATAGTGATCTGGTTTCAGTCACTGACACAGAAAGATTCTTTGGGAAGAGAAGCTTGAGATAACAGCCTTCATAACCTCCAGAGCATCCTGTTGCACCATGATATGCTGATTGCCATCCTCATACTACTGTTAATCTACTAGTACTCATCAACTAATCTGCTGAATTTAAGTGACTTCAATCTGCATTTTAGCAAACACAGCTAGGCTAGTTAGTGCTTAAAGGTGTTACAGTAATGTTTGACAACTTTGCTTACCTTTGTAGTTCAGTTTGCAAAAGATATTATTTTACACTGATCAACATATAGCCCCGAATGTGTTACACTAATCATATAAATGAAATATGGAAAGTATTTCTTAAAATCCTGGACAGGTCCATGAACTGCACTGGGTACACTGCACTATTCCACCATGTTGGGAATGGTTCCCAGTTAGTAGAATAGGTGTGGCTAAACATCAAAGGACATACCACTCCAAATCAGATATCCGATAGACACAAGGTGGAAGCTTTCTTCTATGATCCACCACCCAACAAAAGTATCCCAAAGGCAGAATCCAATAAGCAAAAGCATTTACAAATAGGAAAAAAGCAAAGACTGGCAATATGAGAGTGACAATCAGCAGTGCAGTTACGAAATATCTTTGTCATTATATGGATTTGCAACATATGTAATATTTTGTGGATTTTTTAACTTTTATTACATTTAAAACCTTGGCACAGAATGAACTCCATATTATCCTCTCACTGCTTTTCATTCACCCGCCATGGAGCAGCCTATACCATACCATTCCACAGCATTCAGTGGATGCAATTTATGGACTTTATTAAGTTTCTCAAGATGTATGCCCTTGGCACTATTGGGAAACTGCGCTTTGGCAGCGTTTGTGGCCAGCTTGAACACACACATGCACTCATGAGTGATATCAGTTCCATCTACGTCTCTAATCCATGGCTGCTGTAGCCAGCAGCACCAGGCTAAATTGAAGTCTAGGCTTTGAGCAGCACATTGGGTAACGCTATCTACGGCCTCTTTGCTCCAGTCAGGAAATTCAGCAGGATGTGGGCCTTCAAGCCACTGCCAGCAAGAAGGTCTGCTTGTCACAGTTAGGAAAGTAGTCCAGAATTGGTCTAGGGTTACTAGTTTGTATCCTGACCACAAGTTTTTTTTCCTGTCCCTTACAGGCTACACTTTCACTCCTTTTCTTTATTACAGATGATTGCCAAAGCTCTTTAAGATCTGGGTCTGCTCGTGGTATTTCTCTAACAAGGGAAAGATGGACATATCAGATACACTATGGACAATAGAGATGCCAAAAGCATTCCCAGAAGTGAAGATCCAACTGTGGTTCTATTTAAAAATAATAGTGACTATGATGAACCTCTCTTTAGATAATAATATCTATTATTTAATTATATGTTACTAATACTTATAGCCGAAACACATGCTAGAAGATTTCGAAGACACACCCCCATGTCTCCTATGTGATGTCTCTCTTGTATGGACAGTTAACACCAGCTAATGCCAAAAAAAAGTTGTGTATTAAAAGCACTGTATTGACTCAGACATGCCCAGGTTTACTCATCGACAACTAGAGTTGGTGCAGAGAATAAACAGCAGGATACCTAGTGCATCAAACTCTTACTACAGTCCAACCACAATTACAGACATATGTAGGCTTTAACTGCATTAACTTTGGTGTGCCACTCTGAAAACCACTTCCACAAAGGCGCTCTGCGCTCTGCACGCTCAAGCAGAGGAGCAAACATGGAAGCCCAGAGGGGTCAAAATTCGAAAACCTAACCGAGATATAACCACTGAGGCTTCAGTCCTTTCCCCTATTCGCCATTCATACTGATGAATTATTATTTACACTTACACATCATTTACATTTATTTACACATCATTATTTTACACTTACATTCTGGAGATGTTTTTCATTTCACAGTGATGATATTAAATATATATTTTTAATTAGAGATTTTTGTTTAGTTAAGCAAAAAAAGTGTTCTTGTTCAATTGAGAAGTTGGGTGTTCTTTCATTGATGATAAATTCATAGAGCACAGTTGTGGTAAGGTTTTCTGAAATCAACAGTGTCATAATTATACATACACCCACTCAGATTATTCATTTAGTGGTGCTGAAAGTTCCATTATGTCTTGCCACTTCCAAGGCCTCTTACCTGATTGAATACAGCTGTAGCTTCTCTGTGTCCACATATTGACCAATGCACAGTACAACAGGAAAGTCCAAGGAATTTAGTACAGGATGATCTTAGATTGATCTTGGATTTACATAAGACAAGAATGTTTCTTGTATTGTGTAAAAAAAACCCTGCAGATTCCAAAATCATCTAGATCAGTGGTTAACAATTCCAGTCATGGAGGGCCAGATTCCACTTCCACTTTACACTTGATGTAGTGGGCCTGTTAGAGCAGGGAAATCAGCAAACTGCCCTCAAACTGCCTGACTCTGGCCCCTGTTGCCCACCCCTGATCTAGATCATCTAGGCAATACCTAGGGTTAGGTTTAGGGTGGTATGATGCAGTCTCTGTTTCCTCACAGCTGATTAACAGGGCTCACTTGAATATCCAAACACTTGAATGTTGTTTTGTAGCCTTTTCCTATCTTGAGCATGTATATAAATTTATATAAATCTCCAATGTAGTTAGAATGGCTTTCAGTCTTCATTGCAGTTTTCTGATTTGGCACTGATGTAAATACTAATTTCATGTCAAAAGAAAAGATTGCAAAGTTGAACATCATTGTGTAAATATCTTAAAAACAGTGCAGCTGAGCTATAAACAATACTTAAATGGATAAAATGCACCCAGATGCCTAGTTTTGATCACTGGCAGTGGTTTCCATGTACGATGGCAAATGAGAGATGGTTTGAAGACAGTAAAGGGTGTGTCAGTTTTGAATACACTGTTTCCAATATTTAATACAACACTGGGAAATGTATATGCCCATATCAAATAAAACTTCTCAAAACATCTCAATCAAACACAGCGCTTTCATTTTCTGTGGAAGAGAAAAGCAATACCACTAACTTACAATGTGAACTTTTCCCCAGATGTTAGATGTTCAGGGATAACTGTATGTACATAATAAGTAAAAGGTGGCTTTGCCATTTAGGGGGTCATAGATACAGTTTCTTCTTTGCCATTTCCTGTCCAGTCTGTTTTTGTGTGTGGTTGATTGTGGAAAACGTTAAACTCGTTGTTGTGGTGTATCATCAGGTCCTCAAGCACTTCTGACTAAGACAGACATTGCGTGTCTAACAGGGCGCATTGCTTCCAACCTTAATGAGAGATAGAAACTTAGGAGCACATTGTTTCCAGTCTCATAAAAAGAAACTTTCCTTTTCTTGTTGACTCGCAGAGATGTGTTCAGTACATTCATCATGAAGGTCTGCTCTTTGATTCAACCACTTAATATTCAGGTATTAAAACTCTAACAAATTACAGACACTAATGGAATTTCCTCTGTGTCCTCTGAACTAGCCAGGCTCTTTAATTTATTTGATTTGTATAGTATCATTTCATTTTTCTTTTAGTTTTCTGCCTGTCAGTTGAATTGTCTTGCTCCATTAACAAGCATCAAAGTTTGATTTTTTTCCAGCTGCACGTAAAGAATGCCATAATTGACCCCTAAAGACATCAAAAATACGACTTAGACTTCCTTATCCCTACGTGTTCTGTTGTGTGCCAGGAGTTCAGGCATTAAAAGCCAGAGCACAAATGGCAACAGAATGTAGAAAAGCACTAATGGAGTCATTAGGTCTCCAAATGTTAAGAGCCTGTCTTTACTGCTCATTTGATTTTTAACATTTATTTTCCTTTTTATTCTTTTGGTCCCAGAAAAGGACGATTTTAGGAACGTCCAGTAAAATTGACATTTGACATGTTTTGAGATCCAAAAGCCATTGATTGGTGTTTGCTAGGGTATTTCTATGGTATAGGTGTGTAGTAAATGGTATGTGGGGGTGCCAAAACTTTTGCCCAAATGGCAGTGGGTTGAAACGCTCATCCAATACGCTTGGCTAATAAAACTGTGTTCATACACTTTTGGCCAAAATGTGGGGTTCTAATACTTTTGCTCAAAAGCTCACCCAAGCACAGACAGTGCTGGAGAGTAAGGGAGAGTTGTTGTGTGGGAGAGTGAAATCCTCATTCGGACCTTTCTGAACATTCTGCTATTCTCTCCTGTGGTGAAAAAAGTATTTTCCATAAAACGTCGGATTGGTTTAAAACTGTGTTATTAGTTCTAGGATTTTGCCAAACTTGGTTTTTGTAGCTCAAACAGTAAGTCCTATAGCGAAGTAATTGTTTGGTTAAAAGTTTATGGACAAATTTCAAGATATTCCAATGGGAGTGTTTTGGCCACAGTAGTTTTGTTTGTACGCTTCCTGTCCAAATACTATTGCATCTATTCAAAAGCTGTATACAGGCCTAGGTGTCATCCACATAGATTAGCTGAGCTGACTGGAAAAAACAGGTGGAAGAAGAAGAAAAAGAAGAAGAAGAAGAAGAAGAAGAAGAAGAAGAAAACTTAAGATTAACATACATTTTTAGGCTGATTTCCACTAAAGTTTTCTTCACACTTCACATGCCATACCATTGCAAACCCACCAACTCCCCACTTGGTGTGGAGTGGTCCAGTGAGCTCTGCTCACTCTAGCTTCCATCACAACGCACTAGCGTTCAGCAGGCCAGGGCCAGATCCCAGTTTATCTCCATCTCTATCAGAAGCAGCCGTCAACACAGAGCTGGGTGACTGTCTGCCCAGGCCTCTGCTTTAGTGCAGAAAAGGCAGGCATGTCTGGATTTGGGATTTGCATCATGTTTAGACATCCCTCCTTCTCCTATTCCATGCACTGTAAGTGGCTTTAAATACTTAGATGTTGGGATAGCAGTCAGCCCAAACATGCAGTGAAAGAAAACACTCACTCACACACACACAACTGCAAGGAGTAAGGGATACCAAACATTCCAAAGCAAGCAAAAGAGAGAGAGAGAGAGAGAGTGAGAGAGAGAGTGAGTGAGAGAGAGAGAGATGTGAAGGCGTGCTGATCGCTTTCAAAACAAACACTGTTAATCCACACCTGTGCCCAGGGACCTGGGGCACCCCCTCCCACTGGGACAGGCTCACACGACTGCCATGGCCACAGTTGCTGCACAACCTGGAGAAACAGTGGGCCGTTTCTTCTCTGTGTGTCAAGCTCAGTATCAACACTTCCTCATCGTTAACACCATCCATATTATTACTGCTATTTTTAGGGGCCGCCTGAATGTCAGCTCTTGTAATTAACATCTACAGCTCCAGCAAAACAGCAGCAGCTGGGGAGAGGAGCTGGATGAGTCCAGATGAACTAGACAGGCTGAAAGGCTGAAAGTTCACAGCCATAAACCATCCGATTCTTCCCAGTGAGAGTAAAACAATCACGCAGCACAGGAGAATTACGCGTAAAGCACTGTTCAACAGCGTCGTGAACGAGTGTTTGTTTTCTGTAGATGAGTAATTAGTGGGGAGGGAGCTGAAGAGAGTGATGGAAAAACAGCCCATTCATCGTTTCCTGGCAGGCTGGTGAACGTGGAGGTGATTAGTCAATTGTGTGGTTGGAAGGATAGGTCAAAGCTATGGTGGGAGTACCATACTGAAGCAGAGAATTGTCACCAAGCATGACTTACAAGGAAACGAACAGGGGGGGAAACATTCTGCACTTTCTCCCTGTCGACCATGTCCGTAGCCTTCAACCTCAGCGCATTCCGCTCGTGCAGAACCAGGCGCAGTGCATAGGGATGTTTCCACTCTTGGAGAAACCCAACACTGGTATCACTCTCTTTTTCTCTCTAAATCCTTTCTGCTTATGCCATACAGGAAAAGCCAACGTTCATATTTTTAACTGGGGTACTATTTTCTGCCCACTACACCCCCAACGCCCTCCCTTCCCTTCGAGTGTAAAACATGAAGCAAAAGCAGATGTTTAGTTTGCTTCAGACATGCGAGGCAGCTGGGTAAACTGGAGGAATGGGTGTAATATTCTTCTGACCTCAAACTCTTGATGTTTGTCTAGCTTGTCCTGAACACCCAAGCCCACCTTACATGTAGCATACCAAAGCAGTTCTTTCTAAGGAGGCCTTTGACACAACCGCTACAGTTCTCCTTTAAACATTTATAGACTGTGGGCTAGTGCTATGTGGAGGAATCTGCATGAATGTATACACACATTTACTTTTTGACAGACGCTGAATTATGTTGTTCTTTGCATTGTGTCAAAATCTCATGATGAAAGGACCAAGTGCAGTGCAGTTTGTGCAGAAACTGACTGCAGATTGTGATTGCAGCTCAGCAGTGGTCCTGTGTTATAGGGTTTGGTTGCTCTGGTGTTGCTAGGTGGTTGCTAAGGTGTTGCTATGGAATAGCTGTTTGTTGCTAAGCCGGAGGAGGTCATTGACACGACCATTGACACAACCACTACAGGCACATTTATAGATTGAGGGCTAGGTCTAGGTGGAGGAATCTATAAAAATATGTCAAAATATTAAAGAAAGGCGAGTGTGCTACTGTGGCTCCTGTCCATTGCCCTTATTTGTTTAAAACTGTCAAGATTTTCATTGACAGAAGTTAGTTTTATTGGAAAATTCACATGGAAATGATGATTTATAAAATGCCTGACATAAAAATGTGTGTTGGATCAAGGCATGTATCCAACTTGAAAAACAAGCAAATGCTAAAAAAATTAACAGTGTGACTCAAACATGAATCTTTGGTATTTTGCCATGAGGTTTGAATCATAAATCAAACAGCCTGAGGAGCAAAAAATGCCCACAGTGACACTAAGCAGGCTACTTTTAATACTTTTTAAAAAGCTAAAGGAAATAAATATGCCTGGTTTGTAAAGACCTTAAGAAACACTGTACAATGCTATTTAAGTATATTTAATAAACCAGGCTGCATCTCTATGTTTCTAGATATTTCTTAATTATTCTAAGTCTAAATGACCAGAGGAGGATGGGTCTTAAGGGTTTCTCCCAGTGTTATTTCTCCAGCTTTGAGAGAGTTTCTCTTGCCACTATCCTGGTCAATACCAAAAGTTATTCAAATAAAGCAGATTTGATTTAAATGCTTTAGGGTAACTTGTACCCAGTGTAGTCAGTCATTGCAAAACAAATTCAAATTACAAATGATGCTTGAACAAACAAACCCAGGCCAATCACTATTATTTAGCTTAATTTTTGTGACTTTTATTATTCATTGTTGCTGTATGTTGGTGTTTCATTCAGAGGAACACTATAGATGTAAAAGAGTGTAAATAAGCTGTAAATGTGTAAAAACAAAGTAATAAAATAAAATAAAAAATCTTTACATCTAGTGAAGGTTTCTTAAAAGCTTCTTCACACATTTACACATCCCTATTACAAGCAAGGTTCTTTTTCGAACCAACCATTGTTTTTCCTATGGCATCACTCAAAGAAACATAACGTAATATGGTAATATAATACGTTTTCGCCTTATTTTCTGGTCACCAAATAGAGTTATTCTATTACCAGATTATTATATTACCATCAGAACAATTTGAACAGATCTACTATTACACTGTTAAAAGTATAAGATCCTTAAGGAGCATTTGGAGGTTCTTCAATTTGAAACTGTGGAAGAACCTCTTGAGGTGCTTTGAGGAACCTTCAAGAAAAGGTTCTTCGAAGAAAAAGGTTCCTTGAAATTTCCTTAAAGCACCTTAAGTGGTTACTCCACAGTTTCAAATTGAAGAACCTCCAAAAGTTCATGAAGGATCTTATACTTTTAACAGTGTACTGAGGGAGCTCCAGGTTGGGGAATAATAGAAGATAATTTGCTCTCAGCTTTTAAGCAGATCTGTGGAAACGCTGGACGTTGTAGATTTGGACTGGGTTAAAATTACAGCTCTTAACAGTAATCATTTAAAATTACAGTATCCCCTAGGTAAAACTAATCCAGCTTGAATTGGGCTTTAGATGGATACCACAGCTCACAATGAAAAAAAGGTAATGCACACAACGAATGAGCAATAGTCTGACAATGCATCTGCAGCAGAACTTGGAAGGTGGAAGATATCGCCTGACAGCTGACTAAGTGATGCCTAACTTATTACATCTCAACATCCCAGAACATCTTCAGTACCTCAGTAGGCTCACCACATCTACTTATTAACACTCAGCATGAAGCCACTTTCTGTCAAACATTTTCACATTCCAAATATATGGATGACACAGGATGTCTGAGTTAGATGAAAACGTACTGGTTGGAAGGCTCGTTTTAATGAAGTTTCTCTGGTTTCCAGCAGTTCAGCTTGTCACTTTTTTTTCATCCAGTTTCTGGTGGTGCACAGAGGAATGGTCATCTGTTTCCAATGAGGAGCTTTTCTCTGATTGTTGAACTTGTTGAAGGGCTGTCCAGTCGAGCCCTCTCTCGTTCTCTTTCTTTGACTAAATAAACAGGAAAGAGAGTCTTGTAACCAGATGCTTAAAAAGGATAGGAAGCAGTGGCTGGGATTTGAGCTTACTTGCTGCTCTGCTTTTAGAGATCAGTCCTTTTACGCATCTTAAGAGGTGTTAATGACGGCCCTAATTAACCCCATGCCAATCATCACAGAGGATGATTAAGCACTGGGTGGTGACACACACCTCACAATCTGATATAAACAAAGTCAAAAGGAAGTGCATTGTTAAAAAGCAACGGGCCAGCTACAGCAAATCATCACTGCCATATCAATACCGCCCTGACTATATTTGGTATAGTTGGGGGGGGGGGGCTGCCTTGCACCAAATGATTCTGGATAGGACCCACCATGACCCTGACCAGGAAAAAGCAGATAAGAAGATAGATGAATGAATGTATGAATGAATGAATGAATAAAAGGACCATAATATTTCAGAATAAAATCACTTTACATTAAAGTTTAAGATTCATTCATTCCCTGATTTCAGAGACAAAATCCTTACGATTCATTAAGTGCATATTAGAGTGCCACTTCTAAGGCACTCCCCACTGTATTTCTGGTCTAATTATGAAATAACTGCAATTCTAGACTACACAAGCCAGTATATCCTCCTAATTGGCCTACTGGATGTTTTTGCTCTTAGAGATTATCTCTTGTCTGTCTCATGACAAGCACTGCAGGGTTCTTACAGGAATGGTTGTTATGTGAGAGAATATTGTGCTGAAAAGCTCTGGTACTCTATATGGGTTCTAAGGAGGGGATGGGGGGGTTGTGATGTGGGAATTGTGTATTGATGCTGGACAATGGAGTTACTGTTTTAATCTACTCAAAGAGTTATGAGACTTCTCTTTTCTCCATGTCCCAACACATGGTCTCTTCTGTCATCACCTTATCCACAGCCCATTGAAACTCTGCCTTAATTGAAACAAATTCCAGTTGTAGCCACCGTTTTCTGAAAACTCGAGGAATATTTTTCCGGAAACCATGAAAAAAAAAGAAGTCATAAATTTAGAGAATAATAAATCACTACACAAAGCTACACTTCCTTCTGCCCACGTTGCGGTTGAAGCTCAATTTACTGGTTGCTCTTAACTTAAACCCTACAAATTCTCTAACAGTGCCCAGAGATCCTGAATGAAACCAGATGAATTTGTTTGTCCTCCATCTGCCTTTTTTGACTCGAACCTTCTGCTTGGTAAATAAGAGCAATTCATTGTTCAGTGGGTGCAAATGCTGTATGAACGTGACCAGAGCTGTTAGAATTCGTTACCGAGGTCTACCGGGGGCTATAGAACGGCTGTCAGAGGCATCAGGGGTTGACGGGTTGATGGGGATGCTGAGGTGAGGAAGGCATGTCCAGTGACAAGGTGGAGAAAACACCTGATGATGATGATGATGATGATGGCTTGGCTAATGGGCTGACAAAGGCCTTGCTCCGTCCTGGCTGCTGAGAGATTTATCTCGGGTCAGTCAGTGCTCTCTTTTTCGCTGTCTACTTCTTCTCCACCATCAGCTCCACTCTCTCCATCATTCTCTCTTCCCCTCCCATCCTTCACTCGTCCCCTTGTGCCCCTCTCGCAGGCTGTCCTACCTGCAGACCCCCGGAGCAGCATCTCATCTGTCTGTCTGTCAGTGGCTGGGTAATTGGAGCCGTTTAGGTCATAAAATCCAGGTGGGTGGGGGAGGAATGTGTGATGAACCAAGCAATGGGCCTTCCCACGCTTGTCCAACTTGGTGTTTGGGCTAGACCACCGGTCAAACAAAGCTGAACTTATAATTCACCCACCATAAGTCATTTTTCAAATTTAAGGGATGCCTGCTTTGTTCATATAAACATTCCTTGAACTCTGGACCAATTTGCAGTGGGGTTTCTCAGTACCTTGATCTGTAATTATGGCCTGGTTGACCACCCCGGAGCTTTCAATTGGTTTTGCTCTGCAATTTCAGCTGAACGTAATGTATAATGAATGCAACGTATAATGTTTAATCTCTGAACCTTAAATTAGTACTGCTATCAGTTACAGTATCTATAACCAGATGCTACAATGCAACAATATGTGAGCGATGGCTGTAAATCACAATTTGTCACACATCATGAGATGCAGAGTAATATTTCGGAGTCAACATCTTTAGAAAGGAGTGTGCCAAACACAAATACTAAACTTAAATGTAACAGCTTTGAGGGCAAAATGTTGCTGAAGAAATTTTCAGAAACCCTCTATGCTATAAATTGAGTTGTCTAGTTGTTGTGCTTTGCTTGACAGTAGACTTGATTCTATTTATGGAAGCTGTCAACAGAGACTGGTTGAAACCCTCTTTTTTCATTTTGTGCTTTGAATATGTGTTGTGTGGCATAAAGATGAATGCTCTGATAAGGGCTTTGTGTAGATGTGATTGGTTAGGTTGAAATGTGTGTACTGTGTCCTGTCAGATGTAATTATGCTGATGGCCTGTACTACAGCTTCATTCCTCGCTATAAACAAGAAGAGAAAAAAAAATGTCAAATCTCTTGGAAATCAATAACAGGCAGATGGCAGATCAACATAAACAACTCTGACGTATGGAATTCGCAAAGGTCAGTTTATAGCAGGATGCGCCTTCCCTCTATCCTGTGCTGTACTTTTGTAGGTTTAAATGTGAGAGAATTTAAACGTAATCAACCTGCCTTCAAATCTCAGGTTAAATCACAATTAGCAAATTAGTGCAAGTTTTAAATCTTACATTTCACTCCTAAAAGTAATGATTCTCACAGTGCTTCCTTGCATGGATGCAGGGGCACAATATAGGGGATGGGGTGGGGGGTGAAGGTGTTGAGGCCTTGGACGAACCCAGGAAACTAAAAAAAGTATTTTGGCAGAATTTGTAGCCTTGTGCGGCTCAGTGTAATAACTTTCCATACAGTTCTTGAGATAATTTTAGTTTTTAATTTGATATTTTCCGTGTATATTATGTGGAAGTTTATTTGGAAAACCAGATCTGTAAAAAGTCATGCATCGAAAAGTTCTTCAAGAATAAAATGTGGTTCTTCTCCTTTGACATAACTCCAATATTTTTTTTATCAGCCTGCATATTATCTAGACTATACAATATTGCTATATCTCCTCTGGGTACAGACAATATCTTGTAATCGTTTTGACCTTTCCACAGCATTACGTCCCTTTCCTCATAGTACAATAACATTTATGCATACCTTTCTTCTTCTCTTTCCACACACAAATGCTGTTCCAGAGTTTGGCAAACATTGTCTCCACACATCACAGTCAGCTTATCTATTTAATAGATGACAAGTTATCTGTTTTCTTTACTCCATTCCTGAAAATGAACCATCACTCTGTCTTTGAGAGAGGCTGCTTCTATCACAGTTCTCAGATTTCTTAGATTGTTTCTTAATGAAGCTTATCACTGTTGATTTCCTTTGTCAGTCAGTGCATGTAGAAATGATTTCCTGCACAAACAAAGCAGCCTAATCGCATCTCTCTGTAAAACAACAAAAAAAATGGTTCTCAAATTCCAGGTTGTCAGGTTCCAGAGGTTTAGAAACCTGGCAAACCACACTTACATGAGTCCAAGTTATAGGTTATGAAATGTGTTTTTACAAATGCAGTTATATTTAGAGATGTTATTCAGGGTATTTTAGTTTGCATATTAAAACTGGTATTTTAAACATTCTCAACAAAACTCATTTTACTCTGTCAGAAAAAAAACATGCAAGGATTTCTACATTTCTCCCAACTAGTGTAAGCAAATCAGGGGGCTGAAATAATGTTGAGGTAAGAGTGTGTTATGCAGGGGGTTGTTGATAAAGTGCACTATATGCCCAAATATTTGGGCTACTTTAAATTGCACCCATTGTTGACAGCCAGCTTGTCTAGTCCCTGTAAAGAAGTATTGCGAATAGAATAGAACTCTCTGGAGCAGATAAACATGAACCTGTTGGTATGGTGCCAGGTGTGGAGATATATTGTGAGCTGTGAAGCAGTGGTACTATGTTCTCTGGAATGATGGTGTTTCATTCAATACTTTTGAGATGTGCTTGGGATTTGGGGATGAGATGGGGAATTGGGGATGAGGTGGGGTGGTGATCATCCATTGTCGCTGAAAGCAGCAAAGCTCCTAGAACCTAGTAGAAAGCCTTCCTTGGACAGTAGAGACAGATACTCCATCAAGTCCATGTATCTCTATTTTACCTTTTGACATAATGTAAGTCTGGCAGTTTTACAAAATTCATGATGAACGGACCAATACAAAGACTCTGAAATGACTTGGAATTAAAATCTTTCTACAGTGACTTTAATTGAAAGTTACAAAAAGTTACCATTTTGGAGATACATTGTTTTAGCAAGGTTTAGGTTTTAGGAGTGACAATGGAAAATACCCTCTCAAGCAAGCTGCCTATTTGTCAAAAAACAAAGGACTTATAATGTAGGGAAAAAAGGAAATGTCCAACTTAGATGTTGACACTGATTTCAATTGCGTTGACAAACTCCATTAACTGCAGGCAGATAACAGCACTGGAGGATGTTAGGAAGGAACTCTAAGGTGTGTTGACTTATGTGCTCTGCCACTGGCTGGCAGAAGGAGCGAGCTTGTTCCCATCTTCTTAAGTGTCTTGGTGACAGTAGCTATTTAAGCAGCGCTGTCTAGCTGCCTGTGTTTTGAGTGGCATGGAAATCTTTAGGTGTGAAATGACCGTGTGAGACTGGGAGAGCTTACAGAGGAAACCCCACACATTCCCCATCCTTCCTCTGTGCTGTGACAGTGCAAACAAACAAACCTCCTCTCTCTGCCACTGATGACAGTGTAACATATGGTTAATATATACTGTACAAATATATACAGATAGAGAGAATATATATGAAGACTTCAATCATTTTAATGTTCAATCTTTTTAAGATGGATTAGTTAGCAAGTACAATAAAAATAGGCTGTCAAACCTAATCTTACATTATTTTCTTAAATATAGTACTGTTAAAACACACAAATGACCCATGCAAAACACACTGCTGATTATAAACTTCACTTACATCAAAGTACTTTCAGGCCCTGTCTACACGTATCTGGATATTTTTAAAAACTGATGTTTTTTGTCTGAATTGGGTGTTTGGCTGTTTGGGTTAATGAAACAGAGCTTTTAGCAGATGCTTTCCAAGGTAGAGATTTCTGAAAACATTGTTTTCAGTGTTGTTGTGTAGACAGGGAACATGGAGCTTCATGAAAACATCACAGTGTGTGCATATTTTTGGCAGTATCAAATACCTCCTTACTCCGTATGTAGTGATCTACAAAAGTCATGAAACTACAATATCTACACGCAAGTAGCACTAGCTTTCAGATTTCCACATATGAATAATTGTAAATACTTTCTATTACAGATAAATAATTCTGTTTTTAGATTTAGAATCAGTGATTTAGTGACTTGCACGCAAACAACATAGAGAGTGTAGTTTGGGATGAAACTTTTATGTTTTCTTTCTTATTTGAAGTGTTTTGAGTTTGTCTTTCAGAAATACTATCTCCCTATACAAGGCAAGCATGCAAGCGTTATTGTCACTGTGCAGACGGATTATTATTTTATTATTATTTATTTAAAAAATATCTGGATATGTGTGGACAGAGCCTCAGAGTGATGTAGTCACCACAGAGGACTTACAAAGTGCTCTAGACCATGATCAACTAGGGAAAAAAGCTTCTAGAGCTTTATAAATTCCTAGTCATGGCCAATTATCCAGGAGAACACACAAGGAACTGTAAGCCTCTCTACACAAAACAGTTTATATTAGGAACACCACCCCAACATTCAAACCTGGTGGTGGTTGTGGAAAGGTGCAGATTTTTTTTTAGATTATTCTAGGACCTTTTGCCCTGTAAATGAAGAAATGTGAAGTTCTGTTCTGTATTAGAGAATTCTTTCACAGGCTGGCTGTTTATGAGCTGAAATTATAACATATTCGGGGTTATGATACGACAAAGTAATCCAAAACAGAAAAGCAAATCCAACCCAATTAGTCAAATCCAACCCAATTAGTCAAATCAATATACAAGCAGTTCATGCTCAGAAACATACCAATATAAGTAAAGCAATTCTGTAAAGCGGAGTGGGCTTAAATTCCTCCACAGGGATGGGAAATACTGATATATGTTAGTTGATGTCATTGTTGCTGAAGACCATGCTTAAGGTTATTAACTGTAAGGGGGAATATATCTTTTTCACATTGGTGATCCGCATATGTAATAAATAAATTAAATAAAGATGTGTACATTATGTGATTTTTCTTTTGTTTGATTCTCTTTGTTCAGTACAACATTTCATTTATAAACTAAATGAATGAAACTAAAAATATATGCAGCCCTAGAGAAAATCAGAAAGGGTATCAACACTGAATAACTGCATTAGAAAACAAATGCAGATATTCTAACCTACACTGTTAAAGGATAAGTTCCTTGAGAAACTCTTGGAGGTTCTTCTCAAGGTGCTTTGAGGAACCTTCAAGGAACCTTTTTTTCTTAAAAAACTTTTCTTGAATGGTCCTCAAAACACCTCAATAGGTTCCTTTACAGTTTCAAATTGAAAAACCTCCAAAGGTTTCTCAAGAAACCTATACCTTTCACTGTGTACCAGTATGCTGCATTTAACACAGCCTTTTAATATCCGGTACATTTGCTAGAGCATTTTGTCCATTCTAACTGGTTCACAAATTTTCGAAAAAGGTAAGATGTCAGCTTCTAATTTTATTTGGTGTAAATTCCTTTATGGACCATCAATGTTTCCTTGAGAACATAGCAGAACTAGATGTTTGATGGGACTATGCACAGGTGTTGAAGTTCTAATATTTCATTTTGATTTTGATAAACGGTGCTTCTGTTCAATGCATTTCCATAACTGTTAAAGATGTTGTCCCCTCTCCCATGTCCTCATCCATACCTACACATCTATAGTGCAGCACGGATCAGACTGCTGTGTTTTTAGTGAGTTGTTGCATTGGAAGTCATTAGGCAGCACCACAGGGCAGTATATCCAGCCACTGACTCCGTCCAACTCTTAAAATTCCACTGCTCTGCTGTATTGGATTACAGCCTCGTAGTGGGGAAAGTAAATACCTGCTTTATTGCAGCTCATCCATTTGGTTTATGCCTTATTAAATTATGGACCAGGCAGAGTAATAACAGGTATGTCAGACATGCTGTCCAGCCACCCCACCTCCCCCAAAGTTTATATTGTTTTCTTTTCACTGAAGAGCTTTCAGCTTTCATTTCATTTAGTGTTTTCTAGAATATGTTGATCAGTTCAATGCTGGCCAATATGTAAAGTGAAAAGAAACTATATGAACAGAATTATATGACGTATTGGGACACCTGCTTATTCATTGTTTCTTCTGAAATAAAGGGGATCAAGAAATAGCTTATCTTAACTTAACTGTCTCCACTGTCCAGGAAAGCATTTCATTTTTTTTAATGCTGTGAGGATTTGATTGCATTCACCCCATCCACAATTCCACAACTCATCCCAAAAATATTGGATGGAGAAATATCGTTCCAGGGAACACAGTTCCACTGCTCCACAGCTTAATGCTGGGAAAAGGCCTTATACCCCTCTTGCCCACGCCTGGAATTAGGGATAATGGTACCATTAGGTTCATGTCTATCTGCAGATATTACAGACTGTAGTCCATCTGTTTCTCTGCATACTTTGTTAACCTCCTTGACCCTGTTCTTCGATGGTCAGGACCCCACAGGACCACCACAGAGCAGGTATTCTTCGGGTAGTGGGTCAATCTCAGCATTGCAGTGACACTGACATGGTGGTGGTGTGTTAGTGTGTGTTGTGCTGGCATGAGTAAAATATACCAACAGGAAATATCTAGCCAATGGTGTCCTGTGGGCAACGGTGTCCTTTAGATGAAGAATTAAAGGATGACCAACACAAACTGTGCAGCAAAAGATGAGCTTCTGTCTCTGACTTCACATCTACAAGGAGGACCAACTAGGTAGGAGTGTCTAATAGAGTGGACAGTGAGTGGACACAGTGTTTAAAAACTCCAGCAGTACTGCTGCGTCTGATCCACTCTTACCAGCCCAACACACCCTAACACACCACCACCATGTCAGTGTCACTGCAGTGCCAAATAATACCTGCTCTGTGTTGGTCCTGGACAGTGTGTATAAAATAAGTAATAATCTTGAAATTCACTTTGGATATTATGTTTTATTTTAGTTATTATTAAACTGATGTATAACAATCAGTTGGGGAAAGAAAATAAATAATCAGCCTTTTCTCTTAAGCTCCTCCTAGAACACAAAAAATCCATGTTGTCTTCACACAAAAGGTGCCGAGATGCACTATTTGGCCACAGTGTTTGGTTTTTTCCAGCACGGAATGTTTAATATTTCTTATCAATGGTTATCGGATCACCATGGCCTTTTCCTCAGTGATAAGAGTGAGGGCTTTGGAAACAGTCTCTCTCCCAATGAGCCAAAAAAAGGCACTCTTAGTTCATAGACATGCTCAGGCAGTGGCAGAGAAGAACCTAATTCTGGATGTGTTGTTGTACAACATGTCCTGAACTGATCATAGGCACACGGTGTACATGTGTAAGTAAAAATACCAAGGACAAGTGTAATACCAGCAAAAAAAAAATACACCTCTTCACCCCCAAGAATAGCAACTTACAGTTTATTTCACCTACTGTGGTATAGATAGTACAGCCTATAGTGTGAACACGAGAGAGAGAGAAAGAGAGAGAGAATGGGGGGGGGGGGGGGGGGGGGACTGAAAACTAAATCTAAATAAGAAAAAAGGAGTTAGGATACTATGTGGTACATATGGGTGGCACAGTGGTGTGGCAGGTAGTGTAAGGGTCCTGTGGTTGTGGGTTTGATCCTCGCTCTGAATGTCTACATGTCTGATGCTCTGTAGAGAATTTGGTGTCTTTTACCTTTTTTAAACAACAGCACTGCAGCTCTTCAACTTCCAATGGAAATCAATGTAAAAAGAGTTTAAGTCATTTTGGAGCATTTCTATTGGTCCATCCATCATGAAATTTGTACACAATGTAAAGAGCAACTCTCTCACATTATGTCAAAAAGTGAAAAATGCCAAAAAGCAGATTGTGTTACAGCAGTGATGTGCATGAAACAAACTGCACTGCTGCTGGATGTGGAAATGATTAGTCAAAGGATGAACGTAAGCATAATGGATAAGTAAGGTAAAGCAAGATCAATGTTCATTAAAATTAGAGTGCTATTAATGTTAACGAGAAATAGGCCCACAGCTGGTGGTGGTTCAAGGTTTTGCCTTCCAGTACAATGTTTAACTTTGTGCTTCTTGAGAAGAAATCATGAGCACAGGTCAAATAAGGTCACCTCTATTTGTTTTATAAAACAGTAGTGATTTACTGTGCAATTTAGCTGACAATTAAATAGCACACATTGTGCTGATACATCTCGATGCCTCCTCAAATCGTCCTTCCCTCATAAACACGTCTCTTCCCAGCTGCAGCCCCTGGAATCCCCTCCACATCCTACTGTCTGATGAGTCAAATTAAGTCGTCATTGTGACAACAATAACCACTCGCCCAAGCCTTTACAAAAAAAAAAAGAAGTGTGGTTTCATCTGGGGCTGGATGCGAAAAGAAGCAACTGGAGCAGTGAAACTTTTTACAGCCTTGCAAATTCTTCTAAGGATTATGGAGCCAGTATGGGCTGTAAATTTTGTGCTTTATTCCCTGAACAAATAAAAAGTGCAAAGAATGAATAATAGACTAGAGAAGAGTCAGTGCTTAGTCTCTAAAAACATGCCCGAACTCCATAGAGGCTCCCATTAACGCTAAGGAACCATTAAGAATGAGTCATAGTATATTACCGCATTCTGAGCATTTCCGAAGGGTTCGGCGTTCGGATATACAGTTCTGGATTGAAAAACTAGTTACAGGACATGATTAGAGCAAAATGTCAGATGATGTGTTGGAAGGAAATAAAATAAATTCCATAAAAATATGAAACTGCACATGATTCAAAAATCGGTGTCTGTTAAAGCTATTATTATTAGTCTTCAAATAACAGCTTCAAAATCATTCGGGGCTCCAAGGACTTAGGAAGGAAATGTGTCTGTATCCTTGGTGCTTCGGTTTTGGCACACTGGCTATGGCACTATGTAACTCTGGTGAAGCAGGCAGGACAATGCTCATGACTATAATGTAATACATCATATTTGTATACACACTCTACATGCTTAGAAATGTGTAAGGAAGGCTTTATTTGTGCCAGGTCACCTCCTGACTGTAGGCGAAGCCCAGGAGCAAGAAATGTCGATTCTTGCACCGTCCCACTGGTAGGATTTGCCGTGGCTGGTCCCTGGTTGGCACAATCTCACCCACGGGATTAGAATATTCAGCGTAGAATGTCAGTTATTCCACTATTTCATTTAACCTGCTTTCCCTGGCACATCGATACAATCATTTAATCATCACTTAAATCACTGTAAGTTTGACAGTCATATTGGCCACATACTTGTTTGTTTAAGCTCCATGTGTTCCTTTAAATTTTGTGCTCATTATTCATTAAACGCTGCAGAAAATTTAGCTTTGCCAGCTGTACCTCTACAAATGTAACCACCTCATCATATATCCTTAGTATAACATTTCTGTCTTTATATTCACGTTAGGATTTTTGACTGTGCAAACAAACATGGCTGCACCCACATAACATAAGTTGTTCTCCAGCTTCTTACTGGAATGTTCTGTTCCACTATAAACGATGCAGAAACTATGGATGCCAGAATGTAACTGTGATGCTATTTTAAGGTGGAAGTTTACCTTCATACTGCGAGATAAGCTAAACTACCATTTAAAAACATTTAATATCAGTCAAATCCAGTGATTAGAAATCTTGAAGTGTCCAATAATAAAAAATACCACAGTATTCATGACCCGCTCTTGTCTGCACAGCTAATGCCTGTTAATTCCCCACATCATTCTACAGATGATGTTCAGCTTAGTTGCTGAGTAAAATTCTTGAACCATCGCAGGGAGCCTGACCTTCCTTGGGAAATAGTTAAATTAAATGTTTAAGTTTTTAATATCTTTACTTGAAAAAAAAAACAGGATTGTGCTGCAAGATTGTGCTGCATGAGTGTTAGGGTTTTTTAATTAACATAAATAAGGTCAAGGTCATACATTTACACACTGTCCACCTATTATTTGGTTAAATATCACTTAGCAAGTTGCACCTTGACCAGGAACTTTTGGTAGCAATCAACGAGCTACTGCCATAATTCTGGTTGAATATTTCACCACTGTTCTTCACAGAGTTCAATTAAATGTTTTGGTTACCTGGCACAGACCCAAATTGTAAGCACTGTTTACATATTCTCAATAGGGTTGAGGCCAGGACACCAAGTCACACTGGTTCTTGGGCTGTTCCTGGCCATTCAAACCAGTTTCCTCTAAGCTAAGGGTGACAGCTGCCAATAATTTGTACAATTACGTACAAATTACGTAAAATTGTTTGAACAGACAATCTTGGAACCTTCAGTTGGTTTGAAGTAACTACAAGAGGCATGCCCGTCTTGTGTAAATCTACAGTCATCCCTCAGATCTGCACTGAGCTCCTCTGACTTTCTTATTGTAGTGTGTATTGAATGCTGTCAAATTATTTATTTTTATGTGAATACAGAGAAGTTACCAGCCGCAGTCAATCATGATCACTAGCAGGAAGTTAACAGGCCTTGGATTTGACAAGTGAAAAGCCATTTTGGAACTTTTAGCACCTTTAATATTCTAAGCGGGTCTATTTATATATTTTTCAAAAATAATTATGACCCTGCATTGATTTCAGGAAATTCCAAAAAGAACTTTTCAAAGAAATGATGGAAATCCCAACATCGCTGTGACATTTATGTCTATGAACGTAAATATTTCTCCAAACTGTATATATACGCACACTACACCAACTGTTGTGTGTCCAAGTCAAGAACATTTAGGAGCCTTTATTTTCAAGGGTGTAGACATTAGAATTCTGCTACTCTGGCCCCAGTGATCTCTCCTTCTCCCTGTGTAGCTGTGCTGCAGATGTGGAGTGAGGTGTTATCCAACCGATGGCTGGGGTCAGAGGGCTTGCTTCTGGATCAGAGAGTATTTAAGGAAAGAAAACACATTAACTGTTGATCATGTGTGCCTGCAGCATGCACATCAACCCTGCAGCAGCAGTAGCTTTAGGCCTGAAAAAAAGACTAAAAAGACATACACCCTCCATATCTAAAGTGTAACATTTATTTAACTAATTACACAGATCTAATAAAATCATTTCTACTAGATGTTCAGTAAATCACACACACTCCTGGCACTGATGTTAGAATTTAGTGGGGGAATCTCTAATCTGTACACAAATGAAGACATTTACACTCCCACACATGGCTATCTTGCACAAGCTACAGCTGTGTTAAGGCAGTGTTAAGTGATTTATTTATGATTTAAGATTTAAACAGCTTTTCGGGATCATCTCACCTAAAGAACAAAGTATATTAAACTGTGGCAGTAATATCAGCAATTGTATCATCCGAAAGTCCAGTAAAGTCGGCAGCTGGTCCAGAGAGAGAGATTCTATTTATCATTGTCTGCTCCAAAAGCCTCAGTGTTAACAGCTGGTCTGCAGACACCATTCTGCTTGGTACATTCCAAATAACTTCATCCAACATACAGTATAACAACCACCCTATTTCATCGTTGTGTTTCGGCCCACTAATAGCTGGCTTTTCCTTTATTTGCCAGGGGAATGTCAATATTCTCATTTTAAAGAAAATAAACACAGCCTAATTTTTAATAATATGATGCAATAAACAACAAATAAATACTTATTTATAACACTTTATATATATAAACTTTTTATATAAATAATCTGACTTCTCAAACCTTGCCTCAACAATCCACAGCAACAAATACAACAAATGGCCTGAACTGGATGCTTAGCACTGACAATCACTCAAAGCTAAACCTATAGCTCAAAATCTGTTAATATTGTTAATATTAAAACATATTATTTATTACTTCATCAGCACTCACTAAGCAATCTCCCAACCCATTACATGATTCCTTTATCACACAAACCTGCTCAAAAATACCCATGCCTTAAGAAATTTTCATCGTCACAGCATTCTTTTATACTTGCTAGCCAAGGTTCTAGCCTAAGTAACATAAGAAGAGAGCAGTAGCAGAATAGCAGTGAGAAATAACCTTCAATACTTCACCAACCAGAAACTCAAGCTTCCTCTTACTCATAGTTTATTTCAGACTTCATTAGGAGAGTGCAGACACAGCTTTCTGGGAGTCTGCGAAATGCCCATTATGCTTAAATGCCCTCTGATGTGTGCCTGCTATCAAGGTCAAAAGTCATGACCCCCTCGGACTCTTGTGTGTTCCTTGAGCAAGTCTAACCCAACAACCTTTCCAAAGGCTCACACAGTCCAGAGCGGAAGCCAGGCTAAGAGAGTGTTAGGACGGAAGATTGCAGGAGAGCTCTCTCTTGATATAGAGACAATGTATCTAGCGCTCAACCTCTACAACCAGTTGAGGCAATCTGCTTCTTTCGGGCAGCAGACTTTGGGCCCCTCTCACACACAGTCATCTTCTTCTGCCAACTGGAAATAGCTCCAGCAGCTTGTATGCCTGCAGAAGTGGACTGGGTCCAAGTCACTGGGGAGAGTAGGGAGACTGGGTCAAGCAGGGTCAACAGTGCAAGTGTGGCTGTAGAGAAGTAGCTTCCTTATGGGGAAGACTAAAAGATAAGAGCTCTGCTGTGACTTTCCCATCTACTCTGGCGTGGGCAATGATAAACTTAGTGGGATCAAATGGTCAGGCATCCCTAAAACAAGACCACACCAGTGTCATAATCACACGGTGGCTGGGAAGACTTGATGTAAGGGCTTTTTTTAGACCTTCACTCAACAGTGGTACTGGCTTTATCAGGCTATTTTTTCCCATCAGTGTCGAAGCTGGTCAACCAGCACTTCGATACATTGTGCATTTTTTTGCAGAAAACTTTCTCATCTAGATGTAATAGGTGGATAATGAATATGTCTAAATGTAGTGACGTTACATAAACAATTCATTTAAAATAGCTTATTATTGCAGCTTAGTTTATATATAAGGGCCATGTAGACTGGGGAGTGAATGGCGCTTTTGCAATCATGTCAGTGTCTACATGATTCATTGATTTCTGATTTTTTGTTGTTTTAAAATAAAACTATATGGACAAAAATACTGGGATACCTGCTTACTGCATTGTTATTCCCACAATTAAAAAATAGTTTATCCTGCTTTTGTTGAGTATCTGTCTCTACTGTCCAATAAAGGCTTTCTACTAGATTTTGGAGTATTGCTGTGAGGATTTGATTGCATTCAATTACAAGAACAATAGTGAGATCATGATGTTGAAAGAGCACCACAACACCTCATCCCAACTCCCAAACTCATTTGTGTGTGTGTGTTTGTACATTCTATAGGCAGTAGGTCTTTACAGGGATCAGACAAGCTGTGTCTGTGCATTTCCACGTCTGTCAGCAAAGGCGGCAAATCAAAGTAGCAGAAGGGGTAAAAGGAGTGTCCACAAACATTTGGACATTTGTTGCTTGATGTTTCTGCTACAGGATGTTAAATTATGAGAGAATGAAGAACTGTCCTTTCCAACCTAGTTCACTGTTACTCATGTATGTGTGTTTGCATAGTTTGTTGTGTGGTTTCTTGTGTTTTGTCTGGATTAAGAGCCAAGTGTGGCATGAATCACAGATATTTTCCTCTGCTATAGTCTCATTCCAAATCATTAACATAACAGTCTCCAGTGTGTATACAAGAGTGGGAAGTCTGTAATATGTCTAAGATGATCAGAGTTGATCAGAGTTGACTACCACTGTAAAATGAGCATACAATGAAGTCTTAACCTCCGATTATGATAATAAGGAAAGGGGGTAGAGGTAAAGGTTCAAGTAGCCACCATGGACCTCCAACGTTTTTAAGAAGAGTATCAGATGTTTAGACCCCCCATTTTCTGGGCTAGGCACATATGCTGACCTGACCCAGGAGCTGGGAGGTTAGTCTGTGGTGGCTCTGCTCACTTCCTGTCCAAAGAACTAACTGCCATTTAAGGTCTGCAGAGTCAAACAAGTGAGAGGCAAAGTAGTGTTCTGATAGCGACATTCTGAAACCTTCTTGTCACTTGTAATAAAAGTGAAGTCTGTCTTACCGGAATAAGCAGTTTCAGTAACTCGATGCTCGCTTTTCCCTGCTGCGGTTGTAAATTTATTTGAGAGAAGCATAAGGGGAATGAAAGCAGATGAGGTAGAGCAGAAATGTGCCGACCCGCAAATCACATCTCTCTTACAGCTCGAGTCATGACTATGCCAGGCATTCTGTTGAGTCACCAAACAAATGTAATAAACACTGGCAACATGATGTAATGATCGAGAATCGTGTCTTTGCTATTTCTGTTTCCGCATTCAAGACCTTCAGCAATAAGGGTTTTAATACACAACTTTCCATCTGAGAACCACATATTTCAAAAATGAGTAAAAGTATATTTTTCAATTAAGAGTTATATCCTTTTGAGGCTGTAATTACCCTAATTCTTGAGGCCTGTTCAGAAGAAATTAGATTTCAGAAAATTTTGTAAGGTTTGCACGTCAGCACATTGCCTGAAATCCAATAATCTATCCCCTTTTAAACTGATCAGGAGGTTATAATTGCCTTAGCTTGAAATATGCCCCAGCTTTTCCTCTGATGCTCCTCCACAAGTTGCTGTAAAGCAAGTACTTTTAATGATCGCAAGTCATCCTCGAACACATTACCAGGGTAAAGATGAGGTATTGGAATGAAATCCAGTTTAACAGAACCTTTCTTGTTCCACATTCAGCAGCTGGAGATAGAAGCCAAAAGGTCTGTTCTGGGGTCAAGGTGACCATAAGAACAATGGACAATGGCCAGGGCAGTCATTTAGCATTTGGACATGAAGAAGAGCGTGTTCTCCTCCTCTGTAAGTGTTCGAGTGTCCCGCTGTCTCAGGGCTCAGCTTCACTGTGTCTCACTTGTGTCCCATTACCTTTAGGCTTGTTTTGTTTTTCTCTGCCCTGTTCTTGGGTGTTGTGAATCCAAAGGAGCTGTAAAAAGGGAAACACAAAGCTCTCAGCCATAACAGCAGTACATCCCGAGTGAAACTTTAGACATCCATTAAGCTAATGGGCCACTCAGGCTGTGGTAATGGCCTCTTCAGATTTCAGTGGTAGAGGCCTCTGGACTTCATATTGATATAAACATGAGTAACGTTTATGAAGCATTAAATAGACTTTGATGGCAGCTTTCAGGTACAGCAAATTCGACCCAGGTGTCCATTGTTATTTCAGAGCAAGGCAAAGAAGAGTGTGGAGAGGGATCTGTTAGGAAACAACTGTAAGTATTGTAAGTATGGTCTAAACTGGGCTAAATCACAGAGGCACTATGTCAAACACAGTGGCATTTTGCATAGGTGAAGTGCTCAGGGTTGAAGGGAAGCAGAATGACAGTGAGTGATCGTGTTTTGTGCAAGGGAAGATTGGTAGAATGAGTGTTTAACATGAATTTTTGGTTTTAAAAAATTTGGTGTACAGGTTTTTAGGGGTTTCTTCTATAATCAACACAGGGTCAACATTATACATACAGTGTCAAAAGAATCCATGCAACCACTTAGATTATTAATTTAGTGGTGCTTAAAGTTCCTAAATGTCTTCCTGCTATTGATTACTACTGAATAATCAATTTCTCTGAAAGGACAAAGACTCAGTACAATGGGAAAGCCAAAGAAGCTCAGTGCAGATCTGAGAAGGATGACTGTATATTTACACAAGTCATGTTTCTTAGAGCCACTTATAAATAACTGCAGATTCCAAGATCATCTGTTAAAAATAGGTTTGGATCCAGAAATAGGTTTGAACCAGAAGGTGCTAGAACAATACAATCATGCCAGTTTTAATCCCCATGGATTGATAGGCCAAGCCCCTCCAATCTCTTGCTTTAAAAACTTTTAGACTTGACTAAGAATTGCAGCTGTCCACAGGGTCAAAGAGAAAGTCCTCTGGAGGAACATTTTATGGTCAGATGAGACAAAGATGTTTGGAGGAGTAAAAGGTACCATTTCTGCAGGAGTTTTCTGTCCATTAATACCTTGTTTTGAAGCTTTATTACGGAGAAAAGCAGCATGAACATAGCTGTGGTGACATTGTTTTCCCAGTTCGTCTTTGTGTACTTTACAGACAGGTTGTGAGTATGGGAGCTGTAGTGTGAATCGTTGAAAAGGTATGAAATATCTTCATATAACTTTCATAACACTTAGGTTCACTTTTATGGGATCTTGTATATTAAAAAACAGTAAGTAATTTGTATCCATGTATTACAAATGCATTACCCCACAATATACACACGTGCACACATATACACACACACACAGGAAAATAATGGGTGAGGATTTGTATTTTATCTCCAGACCTCCCAATCTAGACTGCCTGTTTTGACCACTGCAGGAATTATATTGTCCTCAGCTACGGGGGAAGTGCTTTTTTATGGGTTCCACTCTTGGGTGCCATCCTACAAGGTAGCAAAGAAATGTGCTCAGCAGTGATTCAACTTTCTGTCTTTTTCAGATTTAACAAAAGATTACTGCACTGGTATTCCATCAAAATGCCTAGAAGCATCTACAACAACATGCTCCAGAAGCCTTACTTCACATTTCACTAAACAGACATGCAAAGAGTCATCAGAATGAACAACCATGGCAACCAAGAGAAGAAAAAAGCCTCTGGAAAGTTTTAGAATGACCAACAGCCTGAGTTAGACTGCACTTCACTAAACGAAAATGAAACTGACGTCATAAAGACCATAAAACAAACAAGAACTGAAAATATCTATAGCGACAGCTTGGCAAAGCTTCTCAGAATTGGCCAGCAAGGGGGAAAAAGCTTTAAGACTCCATATTATGAACATTAAGAATATTATTATTAAGAGTGTCAAACGAAAGCATTTTTTACTTAAAGTTTAAAATTTTCTCAAGTTGTAATTTTTATTGAATGATTGTCTGATCATATTTACAGAAAACATGCTCAAGAATAAATTTAAGGAAATGCATAGGAAGATGATCTATTGGTGAATGAGGCCCATTGTTTGAATTAATTTCCATTGGCATTGTTGTGTAGTTGTAAATGTAATCTAATCTTTTTCTTAGATTAGTGAGACATAGTGAGACAATAATAGTAAAATCATCACTCAGGCATTTAGTGTCAACACAGATAGGATTCTTTCCTTTTCACTTGTTGCTTTAGACCTAAAACCAAAAGTTGTAAACTGTTTTATAAATTGTTAAATTATCAATATTGGAACATTATCATAGCTCAGCAATGCAAGGCACCAAGCAAAGCCTTCCCTGGACAGTAGAGAGAGTTAATACTCTTGATTTCCAATACATTTGTCCATATAGTATATCTTCAGAAATATGATTTCCAGCCACATGAAATTTGGTAGAGAAACAAATGCTCTTTAATGTTCACATATTGACAAAGAAGGATAAATTTGGTCCTATGGGGTCCACAACATGGGGGAAAAAGTGTGATAACTTGAGTAATATTAGGTTCTCAAAGTCATCAGTGGAATAGACACAGGTGTACAATATTTGATATAATATTTGAATTGGTAATGGTAATGGAATATGCAGTCAGAGACTTACAGTAAATATATACTGCTAAAATCCTGCAAGTGACTGGCAGCATCACTCAATAGCCTACTGAAACAGCCAGGAGAGATGCTAAAGTCAGAAAATGAGAGTGGGTAAGAGAGAGGGAGTGATGTGAGGGGAAGAAGTAGGGAGGGTAGTTTCCCATCAGCCTGCTGTGCTTCATCTCCTCAGTGGTCAGACCCCTGAGAGGAGGCAGCTTAAACCTTCCATATAGCGCACAGGCACGTGGGAAACAACTTTCATATCCCACTCTGTGCGTTCTAGTAGCATAAAGGTGGACCACCCGCCCACTGTCCCGAGCAAACAATGAGCGGATGCGGGATGGCTAAGGAGTGGGGGCTCCTTCCATAGGATTGTGGTGTAAATACCAGGCCTCCTCCCAACACTGCAGATGAAGGGGTGTCTGCCCCCCTCCTCCACAGCAGGCGTTCCACAGAGTAATGAGAGCAGAGCGGCGGGACAGCGATTCCAGGCTGCCTCTGTGGAGAGGCTCTTTCTTCAGGCCCGGCAGGTAGCAGCGACACTGCCTTCAGCTCAAGATTCTTGCATGCACTCACCTTATTTCTTGGACAACCAAGCTAATCACACTTCAGCTAACACAGTAGTGCATCTCCTTAGCACTTTGCCTGAAAGTTCTGGTCCTGCCGTGAAGAGCTGTCACTTTCAATTATGTAAGTAATCGAGTAATCAGAGGGGTTTTTTTTTCCTAAAGAGCAAACAATTTAAAAATGGACCTACATGAACAAGAACAGACCAAGCACAGATTCCAACATACCTAGCTTGAAAAGAAGATTTAAAGACTTAAGACAGTAAGTATACAAAATGAAATACAGACCAGTAAGAGAATTTTAAACATGCATTATTTTCATTTGGGTGACCATATAAAGAGAACACTGGGGACACACAGGCATCTGTCGTGGTTAGGATGTTGTGGTGGCTGGGGGGCTTTAAGCAGGCCTAAGTTGTAGGACTGCAGCAGTGTGTATGTGTGAGGGCAGGAGGGAGTTAAATATCTCCAAAATCGTGCAGTTATGTCAATGAACATACATAATACAAACATTTACTCATTTAATCAAACTAATAAACAGTCTAAATAGCCTATATTGCTAAACAAATGTTGTTTTTATAAAAAAAACTGTTTTAGTTTTACTGTAACATTTTTAAATGTTTTAAGATTAATGCAAATGTTAAGAAAATAAAAAATAAATGCATACATACCATAAGAAAGTAAAGCCAAACTGATTTGTGTTTATTCATATTTGAATTTGTGACATTTTTAAGTTGTGGACAACCGGTCATGGTGGAAAGCAGTTTGACGATTGATGTAGATGCAGGTGCATGTAGACCAATAGTGGCGATGAGAAGTCGGGATTTACAGACATGTTTAAAGCTGCATACAGAATGCATGAAGACTGTAGAAACAAACATTGAAATTAAGTCAATGTGAAAGCATTTAGAAATCCCAGCCAGGCGCATTTTCTCACTCAAAAAAAAATCATTGTCCACTCATTTAGAAGGTCCCTTCTAACTAATCCCTTCCAACTATTCACTTTCTTATATTTTCCAATGAGCAAACTACCATTAGCTTTCATTTCCAAATGTCCTCCCAAGAGAACTGTTACTCCACGTTTTTCCTCCACAGTACTCTCACAGTAGATTATATCAAGCAGGATACTACTACCAGGGCTTCCCTCTGGAGCCATAGAAAGGTACTTTCTAGTACACACACTTCCAACATGCCTTCTGTCCTCCTACTGATCCTGCTGCTTCCTCACATCACATGTATTACAGCATCCTTGGGAGATGATCGGCTATGGACAAGCCAGCAAAATAAAAACTCATTAACACTAATGTTGCACTAACATGCCACTCACTGGGGGTGGGACACATAAGGTCATAGTTCAGCAATGCAGGGCACCAAGTAAAGTTAATTGCACGCTCCCCAGTAGGTCTCAGGCACTTAACCCCCTCAGGGGGAAGTGACAATATCCAACAGAGGATCAAATAAAGCAGATGGACAGTGTGCTGTTTGACACAGTTTTAGAAACAAATATATAATTAGAAGTTTTGAAAAAATGGTCCATAACAGCATAATATCCGAGAACAGCAACAAAAAAAACTAAACATATGCAATTATTTATCCAAGACAACAAGCAAGTTGCACACTTGATATAGGTTAGGACAGAAGCACTAGTCTATGTCACATTATACAAATTAGCTTACCAATGTTAGCAACATCTAATGGTGGCACCTCTCTCGCTCTGAACTCAACAGATAAGAGAGACTGAGATTCAGAGATTCAGAGACTGAATATGAGCATCAAAGCAGAGGTCATTTAGTCAGGTCTTGCCATTCTCCTATCTAATGTCAAAGCTAGCTGAGTGAGAAACTTAAAGCAATTTTTTTTTGTGTTGCTGTCCTTTTGGCATAATTTTAGTTGTCTCCTCTGGGTTTAGCGTTAGCTAGCTAAAAAGACTGCAGTTGTGTTAGGTTTTGAAATAGCACACATTTTCTTCAGCGGTTTTGCTTTCTCTAGTCTTGCCGGTGTCTTCCATTCATAACCTCACAGCACTGCTCCAAAATCTAGCAGAAGGCCTTCCCTGGACAGTAGAGATGGTTCCTCAAACAAAAGCCGGATGACCCCGTTGTAATACTGTTGGTTTCGGAAGAAATTATGAAGAAGCAGGTGTCCCAGTACTTTTCTCCATACAGTGTATCAACAACACCATATAATACTAAAGTGGTTGTTTTACCGCATCAAAGCTTTAGCTTTTGCTTGCGGGCTAGGTTTGTGTCAATTTTAGGGCTGTAAATATAACAAGTCAAATAGTTTGGAGGTTTTAAAATTTGCCTGTTTTACAGCTTTGTTTTGGTTATGGTAGATTTCCTGTGCTTGGTCTTCCTACAGAAATTGTTTCTCCATAGTCAGGGTGGTCATAGAAGATAGGCTGCATTCTGAATTCTGACCTGATATTTTTTTTTTGCATTTTCAATTCAAAATTATATGAAAATACATGTTTATCCTGCCTTTTATATTTAAATAATATATAAGTAAAAAGCAAACATGGTCAGCCATACACCACCAACCAAAAGGTGAATCTCAAAGAATTCTGTGTTTGTTCTCATAGTACACAATTAAATGCAACAGTGGCCATCATGTATAGCTGCATGTTAGATTGATAGTATGTTCTTATGGGTAAGTGCAGTTCAATGTAGGGTGTATATATATGTTTGTGTGTCTGAGCAGAAGAATGGTTTCAGTCTGCAGAGAGCCTGTTGAGCTTTCTGGGGGGTGGCTTCAGTGGATTAAACACTATTTTCAGAGAATTGTTCAGGAAATCTTGCTTGCCTACAAGATCCCCATTCAGGAATTTAGAAGAACCTAGCCTCCTCTTAAATCTCCCCCACCCCCCAGAGACAGACCCACACATCCCCATAGTTGGAGGGGGGGGTGATCCCTAGACAATGGTCTGCAGAGCACCTTTATAAGAACGCCATCATGTTGTAGACAGGTATTTACTGCCGGATATTACCGCTGTCTCAATGACTGGTCTACCCAAACAAGATTTGAACCAGATACTGAGATTAATATCAAAATTAAAATGCAGCATTCCTATGCACTAACTTAAAAAAGGCCTATTGTGTCAGAGGGGCAGTATCTCTCCTGTAAGAGGAGGCTTTGCTACAAGTGGGCCTCAGCGGTACTAGCAGACCTATTCATGGTAACCTTTCCTTGTCCTGTCCTCCTCACAAGAATAAACAAATCCTTTGTACTTTTCTAACTGTAATGCTATTTATAGTACTCATACTTTACAGAAAGGGAAACTGTACTCTTACCTGACCCGTCACAGATTCTCTCATCTCTATAGGCAACTCCATAGGACTGCTGTTGATGGCAAAATGCAGATTTTCCATTTATGGTTTGAACCCTCTTGCCATGCCATGACACATCAGCGTATTTATTTGTTTGTTTTACCAGATTAAGTGTGATGTAGAGCTACTAAACACATAACATAATAAAAAAAATTGTTAATGATGTGAATCATTTTTTTTACTGTGAGAGTCTAAACATCTGAAATTACCAATATGTAACACTGATTGTGTTTACTTGTACTTCATAATCCAATAATTTGAAAAAAATATTTTTTCTTTTCAGTAATCCAATCAACGCGTTTACATGCACTTGAGTATGGGTATGAGAATGGGATAAATCTGCATCTACATGAGTCAGGCAGTAATCAAAGTCTGCTCTGTAAGCAGCCAATAAACTCACAGAATGAGATGTGATGTAAATGTCATATATATTATTATTATTTTTTTTTTTACACATCAATGAAGAATATTTAAATCAATCAGTTTCAGCATTGTTCATATTGTGTTTTGCCACTGTCTTGCCCATAGAAATGCCTACAGGTCTTTTTAGAATCTAGTTGAAATCTAGTTTAGATGTTGTGCTGCAACACTTGCCACTTGTTTAATACTGGTGTTGAGTGTGTTAAGCATTATGTTTAGGGGTACTATCATTTAAGAACATGAAATGTTATGAAGAAACAAATGTCCATATGATGCACCTTATCCTGCTTCCACTAAGGTGTATTACTTAGCAAATACAGAAACTTCTGTACAAACTGGTGGGGCTATTCTTTGGTAATAGAAGTTTGAAAATAATACTTTCAGCCCTAAGTGTTTTAAGGGAATAAATGCATCACTTCTGATTTTTAAAGGGAAACTTTTTAGATTTAATAAAAAATAAAAATGATGCAAACTGTTTTAAATGTCTTTGCAAGCTGAACTCTTCAGACTGTAATTTTAATGTCTGCAATGTTATCTCCATTATATAGATCACTGATCTGGACTGTGGTACCAAGAATTAGACAGAGAATAATTAAAGACTAATTAAACCAGGGAGATGAAGGAAGAAAGATTAGCCCAATAAAAAGAACTATACAGCTACTGTGAAAATCTGAGGGCTCTACTTTATGTTGGTGTAAATGTGTAACTTTATAATGCCAGCATTTTACTAATTTGTTCTGAAGGCTAAAAACATGTTTGTGCTTTTACTTTTTTTAAACCTACTCTCATCACGGACACAAGTGCAAATCAGTATTGTTTTGGCCAATTATAGAACAATTCTGTGGATGAATGTACTTCATATTCATTACAGTGAAGCCATATGATCTGGCCAAGCTGCCAGTTTGGCCATCATTTCAGAGTAACATGTTTCTGCGCTGTAGCCAGGAGTCAGTGATGCAAGTAGTTAGGTTTATTTTCACAGCTTTAAGCTTGTTTGTTGTCATCCGATCAAGCTTTCATATCATGGGTCTGTTGTTAATCTGTAAACTGCCAGATGTGTTGAACAGAGCAACCTCGGTTTTGCAAGAGAACAACCCCCAGTCATGTTTGAGACAGTTTGCTGCATGATAGGAACAACCTTTAATATTAGAACTAAAGAATTCTTCACAGTTCTGCAAACTGAACATTGCTTTAGAGCTTTCATTATTTTCAAAGGAGGATAGAAATTTTTTCTTGGCATCATATGTTGTAGATCCTATGATTTACCATATCATTTGACAGTTTTCCTGGTAACATGTTTGATGTCACTGATGTTCTACATATGTACCCTATGACCTGTAGTTGAAGTGAACTGATTTTAAGTGGTCAGGGTCAAAGGTAAAGGCTGTGAAAATGAAGTGTTCCGCTCTCCTTATCTGTTTATCTGCTGATAGCATCGACAGCATCAATAGGTTCTCTAAACTTTGGGAATGCGGCCCACTATGACTAATCAACATTTTATGGGAAGGGCTTATGTATAATATACAGCACTTGGTCATGAATAACTAATAATTTTCTAAATACACATGTGAACACACTTTGGGAACCTCTGGTCCAACTGGTCAGCAGCATGATTATTGTTTAGTAGCTTAATTTAACAATTAATTTCATTGGCATAGTGAACAAATGATTGAAAGTGGCATGTGCAAATTTGTTTTTTACATTTCCTCTTAGTATGTGAAATTCATAAAAACTAATTAGAGCTGTGCTCTCAAACATGCTAAAAATGTACATTTAAGTTTGTTTCTGCAAGTTCAGATCACACCATATGATAATATGAGAGGAGACTGTAAAAGAGGAGGGAGAATATGGAGAACTTTGAGTTTGGGTGTCTTCTGCTTTGTGCTGGAAGGTCAGACCTACCTCTAAAAAGTGAAGCTAGGAATAAGAGATATGGTTGAGTTACATGGAGGAGACAGGGTTGTTCTAAGCACATGAACAAGGTAGAGATGGAGAGCAGAGTCATGCTCCCATAACTCCACTTCAACCAAATGTGTCATTTGAACAGGGACACCCATACTTTTGCACATAAGACTTTATAAAGGTGGCTCCTCACAGCAACAAACTTCACAGGATTGCTTACAAACACAAGCAGCACAATGGAGTCAGGGTTTTTCATAGCATGGCACCCACCTTTCTCCAATGCTCAACATGACAGTAAAATCTATAGTACACCACCACGGCTGTCTGAATACTGTCCTGGCTTTCTGGTTTTCTAGGAACTCTGAAATGTACATACTTTGACTGACTGTCCTCACCCAGCAGAATGTTTTGAATACATAGATAATCATAAGAGGTGAAGTGTCTTCTTCTCCATGGTCTTTGCTCCAAGTGGTTTCTAAGTCACTGCAACTTGACCTCATTGCAGCATATGAAAAAAGGGGATTACATCGAGTAGAATCTAAGTGGAGTCATAAACATAGCATAAGAAGAAGGAGAACAAAGGAATTTGTGGGATGCTATTGCCACATGCTTTGAAAAGGAGCCACAGAGCATTCAGCCTTTCTCTGACCATGCGAGACACCGCTGACAGAGGCAGAGATGGCATTCACTGATAGAGGCTGTTCATCATCACGTTGCTCTCCAAAGCAACAGGTTAGTGTAGGATGGGGGCAGAACTAGAGACCCTCTAAAACATCCACCCAGAAACTACCTGACCAGCGGCTAGTTAATGTCTTACTTCTCGACAGAAATGTGCATGAGATTTAGTCCATATTGGTTTGAAAAATGAATATGATGACGTGTACAAAGTAAAGATCAATCAAGATAGCATATGGACATCCAACAAGATGAAGAAGGGATTTGAAAGACTTCTACTAGCAAAGGCAAGACCATAAATTCCCCAACATTAGAGAAAACTGTTAGCTTTGTAATGCCAACTACAAGTGATGCATGTGTTTTAGGCCACTAAAACAGGCCATTGGGGAAAACAACTGTGCACTTTCCAATGATTTGGTTTTAAACTAAAATGGCAAATATGCTTCTGCATGGCGGGATGCAGTACAAATAAAATTTAAAAACTCGATTTAAGGTTCCCATATACTCCTATTTAAACTTTGCAGAAGCTAGGTTTTTCCGATTTAACATCTTACAGGATTCCATGATGCAAAATTAAGCCAAAAAGAGGTCACAGTTGACTTAAAGCTGTCAACAGACAAGAGGGCTTCCTAGCCACAGGGTTGTTTGAAGACTTCATGGGACTTTAGGGATACTGATAGCACCCACCTCTATACGTGCAGCAGACATTTATGTCCGGCAGGTCGGGAAAAAAAGTTAGTCAAAATGTTGTGAAAATGATTTCATTCCCAGATACATTACTTTAGCTAGTTAGTTAGTTAGTTAGTTAAGCTAGTTAGTTAGTTAGTTAATTCATAGTCAGTGTCTCTCCATGATGGCTTCACATCCACCTTAAAGACAGTACAAAAACTATATATGTCACACCACCTGCCCCAATTCACTGATAAAGAAATTGTGTGCATCCAGGAGCCACACATTTTCATAGTAGTAGGAGTGTAGATTCCTAACAGTGATTATGTATTGCCACTCTAATGCTCAAACTATCCAGAGCATGTCATGAGAATGGCAATAACTGTAATAGCAGTGGCAGCAATGTAATACTAGGTCTACAGTAAGATTTAAGCATATGTGATAGCACAACTGTATAATAACAAGATATTAAGTTCATATATATATATATATATATATATATATATATATATATATATATATATATATACACACACACACACACACACACATACATACATACATACACACACAATATATATATTTCTACATATGGCCCTTTCCTCAAGCAAAAAGGTACAGAAATAGGTTGCTGTTGACATTTAATGTTAAAGCTGTTTCAAGACATGGTGACCCGCAATTTCCCATTCACTCCTATTTAACCTCCTCAGAATGTTTTCCCCTACAAGGGGCATGGTTTTTCTTCCAATGACGCAACACACTGTGTCTACACTGTGATATGATCACACTTTCATAGTTGACTTGCGGGCCATATTAGGCTTTCATGTCTTCTCTAAGGAAACATTCTCAAGATGGTTGACTTGACAAAGCTGGGTTCCACACTGTTCTCACACTTTACATGCTTAAAAAATAAAAGGTCTTTCAGATGGTTATTAGCTTTGAGCAATGCCATAGAACAGACACGTTTGGTTTCATATAGAACCATGCTTGTAATAGAGATGCATGAGTTTATAGAACCTTTGCATGTTTTGTATGTTTGCAAGGTTCTTCACCAGTTTAAAGCAGCATTATGTGAGAATGTGTTTTGTTTTTTTGCTCATTTTGGTAATTTAAAGGTTCTTCACAGGTACAATGTCTCTATTACAAACATGGTTCTTTTTTTTTAGCATACTTAATTCCTAAGGTAAATAGCACTGCAACTGCACTGGTGAGCATAATGTCTATACTTGTATATAACATTGCATTGTGTCTGGGTGTTAAAACTGCCTATAACTGACAACTGCTGTCTCAGCACACTGCACCCATTACTGAGCTCATCACTTACAGTCAGGTCCATACGTACTTGGACAGTGACAGTTTTCTCTGCACCAACTCAGTGGATTTAAAATGAAGACTTTCAGCTTTACCTTCAGTTTAACAAAATTAACTATTGCATTAATGGTTTATGAATTATACACTGTGTGCAGAATTATTAGGCAAATTAGTATTTTGATCACATCATCCTTTTTATACATGTTGTCCTACTCCAAGCTCTATAGGCTTGAAAGCCAACTACCAATCAAGTAAATCAGGTGATGTGCATCTCTGTAATGAGAAGGGGTGTGGTCTAATGACATCAACACCCTATATAAGGTGTGCTTAATTATTAGGCAACTTCCTTTCCTTTGGCAAAATGGGTCAGAAGAGAGATTTGACGGACTCTGAAAAGTCAAAAATTGTGAGATGTCTTGCAGAGGGATGCAGCAGTCTTGAAATTGCCAAACGTTTGAAGCGTGATCACCGAACAATCAAGCGTTTCATGGCAAATAGCCAACAGGGTCGCAAGAAATGTGTTGGGGAAAAAAAGGCGCAAAATAACTGCCCATGAATTGAGGGAAATCAAGCGTGAAGCTGCCAAGATGCCATTTGCCACCAGTTTTGCCATATTTCAGAGCTGCAACGTTACTGGAGTATCAAAAAGCACAAGGTGTGCGATACTCAGGGACATGGCCATGGTAAGGAGGGCTGAAAAATGACCACTTTTGAACAAGAAACATAAGATAAAACGTCAAGACCGGGCCAAGAAATATCTTAAGACTGATTTTTCTAAGGTTTTATGGACTGATGAAATGCGAGTGACTCTTGATGGGCCAGATGGATGGGCCAGAGGCTGGATCAGTAAAGGGCAGAGAGCTCCACTCCGACTCAGACGCCAGCAAGGTGGAGGTGGGGTACTGGTATGGGCTGGTATCATCAAAGATGAACTTGTGGGACCTTTTTGGGTTGAGGATGGAGTGAAGCTTAACTGATCTGAACCCCATAGAGAACCTGTGGTCCCTCATAAAATGTGAGATCTACAGGGAGGGAAAACAGTACACCTCTCTGAACAGTGTCTGGGAGGCTGTGGTGTCTGCTGCACGCAATGTTGATTGTAAACAGATCAAGCAACTGACAGAATCTATGGATGGAAGGATTTTGAGTGTCATCGTAAAGAAAGGTGGATATATTGGTCACTGATTTGTTTGTGGTTTTGTTTTTGAATGTCAGAAAAGTTTTTCTAAATTGTGTTATATTGGTTTAGCTGGTGAAAATAAACAAGTGAGATGGGTATATATTTGTTTTTTATTAAGTTGTCTAATAATTCTGCACAGTAATAGTTACCTGCACAAACAGATATCCTCCTAAGATAGCCAAATCTAAAAAAACCCACTCCAACTTCCAAAAATATTAAGCTTTGATATTTATGAGTCTTTTGGGTTGATTGAGAACATAGTTGTTGTTCAATAATAAAAAGAATCCTCTCAAATACAACCTGCCTAATAATTCTGCACACACTGTAGACAGTTTTTACATGTCGAAATTCGTGCCATTGTCTTTTTCTTTTCCTTACCAAACGAGTAGTTCAACATAAATGGAAACGCTCATCAGGCCTAAACCAAATCTAGATAAATTATGGAAAAAAGAAAAGCTCAGTGCATTCCCATTCAGACTATTCACACCAGGTGTTCCGAACACATGCTGGCTAAAGGAAAACAAAAAGTTAAGGAAGGTGCATTTGTGGTGTGGAGCCTGTTCAGACAAAAGTAGTGCAAAAGTATTTAATTATTGAATTCAGGCATTTCATTCAGTCCCATTACTACAAGTGTATACAAAATCAAGCACCTGGCCATGTAGTCTGCCTTTACATACATTTGTGAAAGAATGGGTGGTTCTAAAGAGCTCACTGAATTCCAGCATGGTCCTGTAGTAGGATCCCACCATTGCAACAAGTCTGTGAAATGGCTTCCCTCCTAGATATTCCACCATTAACTGTCCATCGAAGATCTTTGGGATGAACTACAATGTCTACTACATCAGTGTCTTGCCACACAAATGCTCTTCTGGACCAATGGACAAAATGTCCCATAGACACACTTCAAACTCCTGTTGAAAACTTTCCCAGATGAGTGGAAGCTGTTAGAGCTGCAGAGGGAGGGGGGGCAACTCTGTATTAATGCTTATGGAGGTCATAAAAACTCATGTAGGTGTAAGGTGTAGGTGTCCCAATAATGTTTCCCACACAGTGTAAATATTTGCATTGAGTAACTTGATCTTTAAATTTGGTCTGGGTTACTGCTCCAGCTGTAGGTGGCTACAGCAAAATTGAAGCAGCAAAGGCTTTTGACCTTACAAGACAAATATGGCGGAAAAGAAAAGGCATACCAGGTGTTTGACAGACATGAGGGTGAGGAGAAAAATGCAATGAAATCCCGATTAAGGAGAATCTCCCCGTAATGTCTAAACATGTTATACTGACACAGATTTTACCCCAAACAGGTGAGGCCAGGTGGTGTGTTATGATCACACCTCAGTGCTGTGGCAACTGTGTCAGCTGTCTGAGTTTTGCTCATGGTAACCTGAGGACACGGGACCAGGCTTGGATTGGCCAGCAGACGGGGCCGCCATGGGCCTCTACGTCCATGTTGCTTTACGCCAAATAGCGAACAGAGCAAGATGTGCCAGTCTCAGTCAGGGGCAATTGGGCCTGTGGTTTGTTTTCTCATGAGTCATCTATAAACACCGCTCAGGTGCTCGCCGTCCTCATCTAGTGTTTTACGCGAGCTGTGTGATGTCATACAACCCTTGAACACCAGGCACAGCAAAAATAATATTTGGCCTTAAAAAGTGTGTTGTGCATTTGTTTCTATGGTTACTTAAAATCTTATAAACCTATGGTTTAAACTGGGAAAACAAAGGTTTGCATAGGGCATCATTCACCAATAACTTCTTAAATTTGTTCTTGACAAAAGTCTTAACCAGATTCATGATGTGTTTTTAAACCGCAGAATTGTTCACAGCTCTGCTCTGACAATGATGGATCCCCTTGTTCCTGTTAAAAAATCAAATAAGAAAACATTGGAGAATGCCAACAACTTCGTGAAAACTGCATAAGTGAGTTTTAAGAGGAAGTTTCTTCTTAAGAACAGGCCCATTTTCAGCACTTCAGAACATAGATTATCATATAATCATATAGGGAATAGTCCTCCAGTTCCACAGAACTGCTATGGATACATCATAGAGGAGAGCAGTCATGCAACAAATAATTAAAAAACACAAACATGTACTGAGAATAAAATCCTAATATTGTTGTTATTCTCTACAGTATTTGGGCACTAACTGCACTGTTCCTTGCTTAAACACAGCCCAAAGAGTCATTGGGATTATAGGTTTACCTCTGTACAGAATTCTGTGAGACAGCAGAATAGTTTGCTTAAATCCAAGAACGTACCCCCTCTTCCCTTAAAAATAGCCTTTAAACAAGAGGTCCTCTTGTTGGGCCAACATCAACATCCAATAAAGCTCAAAGATAAACATGGACCAGGCTCCATGGCAGAGTAAATTTCATCCCTTGGGAAACACGGCCAATTCTCTCCCATCTGCTAAAACACAAAGCTGCTGGCTTTTACACTGAACAAAAATCATATAGGGAAAAAAAATTAAATCTATGCACGATTGTGTTCATGCTGGGGGGAATATAGTAAATGTTTTTCATTTTGTCCTTCAGTCATGTTTGGTTTGTGATAAATCTACTCATATGAAATCCACCAAAAAGTCTTTTTTGAGTGCACACTTTCTCCTCTCTCTCTTTGGTGGAGAAAAGATATTAGATTTAAAAAAGAAACAGTGCTGCCACCTCCTTTCAAATATGCCTTTGATTCACTGAAACTGGACGTCACATGCGTTTAATGTAAATATCGGGCTTAAAAAAAAAAAAAAAAAAGTGTTCAACCCTCTAGAAGGCATCAGATTTGTCTGGATTACAA
The DNA here is from genome assembly GCF_030463535.1 of Salminus brasiliensis. Taxonomy (NCBI): domain Eukaryota; kingdom Metazoa; phylum Chordata; class Actinopteri; order Characiformes; family Bryconidae; genus Salminus; species Salminus brasiliensis. The sequence continues at coordinate 21,618,910 of NC_132882.1, forward strand.
ATGGCACTGCCCTATTATGAAGTTGTTTTACCACAGGACATCTGTAATGTTGTAACTGACTGATTCCCAAGGGATAAGAAAGCCCAGTATAAATGACAGAAGTGGGAATGGCTGCTCATTTTACTCATTACCATCCAAAAAAACAAAAAAGTGACAGTTAAAAAAAAAAAAAAAAAAAAAAAAAAAAAAAAAAAGTGGGGTTACAGCTGGGAGAGAGAATCTTCAGATAAATCCTTTGAAAATCTGCGCACTACAACACTCTTTTCGGCTTTATTTTGCCACATTCCTTTAGACAAACAGTCTGATAAATGGTATTTGAAATGAGGCAATTTTTAATCCGGTAGTCAGTGTCAAAGTTTTTAATGTTTCACAGGGAGAGCCCAACTGCAAGTCAACTTAGAAATGTCCAAAGCACACTTATACAAACATATATACACATCGATATTTACACAAAATTTTTTTTTTTGCCAAAGAATATTAATTTACAAATTCACAAATGTTTTTTTTTACATAGATAAGTCCCATACAACATATTAAAGTGTCATTTGTAATCGGTCACTTTTTTGCAGGGTACGATTTATACAAAATGATATTATACAAAATCATTTTTAGTTCTATAGTTCTATAGCTGTGCTATTGTTTTAAACATATACTCTTAATTAAGTTAACTTAAGTATCTTTATTCCCTCTGCATTTCAGCAGCTCACCAGAAATCTTTCCTTATTGCTCGCTGAAGATTGCTTCTACTAGGCTGCCTATCTGTCCAATCAGTCTAACAAGCAAGCAGGCAGGCTAGGAACAAGATGAAAAGAAAGCAGAAGGGCCCCCAAATGTTCTCGACCTCCAATAACTAATGAAGATCTGGAATAGCTCGTAATCAAATGCACCTGAGTCGTGCTTGTTCTAATTCCCCCAGTAGATCATGTTAATATTACAAACCCTGTTATTAGAGGATGTTGTCCAAGGAATTTACCAGCTCTGGTTACATCACCTCTTTGCCTGAGGTCAAACCAGAGTAAACAGTTGTTCCTCGGGACTCAGCCCTCTGTGAACCACAGCCGCTGGTTTAGATACTAAGAATAACACAAGCATGCTGTTACATTGAATGTTTATGTGTCACAGTCACATGCTAATGGGCTTCTCGGTTTAACTGGAATTTTATGATCAAACGATAGAGTTGGATTTTAAAGTCCGGATAAAATATGTAATTCTATCTGGTCAGACCTTTAGCCAGAACAGCCCAGGACATGAAACATGATTTCATCTCTTAATTGCAGCACATCAAGTTCTTTAGTAAGGTGAGCGTGATCGGTGGTACTCACTGATCTCATGGCGTTAGACACACCGTCATACACTCTGGATCTCTAAGAAAATAGCGGTTTAAAATAAATAAATAAATAAATAAAACAATTACAGAAGTACACCACAGTCCAGCCTGAGTTTAGTCCCGCTAAAACCATGTCCAATTTCAATTATTCAGTGTTTTCACTTGGTTATCTAATTAAATCTGCACAGAGCGGGTCTTGGGCAGTGTTGGAGCAATGTGGGTTTATGGACAAGGAAAACAAATCAAGACCTCATAAGCTAGATTAGAAGCAGACCGGCCATGCAAGATGTTTTCTGGCAGACGAGGGGATGGACCGAAAACGTGAGTAAAAAGTCATGAAACGACGATGGTGAGCTAGCCAGCACTGAGGGTTAAATTAGTGAAGTGAGGCAGTGTGTTAAAGTTCTTCACCTGGAACAGCATCTGTAAATATCCAGCTGTGTAAATACGCAGGTGTTAAACGTGCCCCAGGCTGGGAAGCCTGTATGATGGTACCTGCCGCACAAACAAACAAAAACACTGAGCATTTTCTTTTGAATGTCAGTGCTGTAATGAAATGAGGCGTGGAATATCCACTGTTGGTTTAGGCACTTCTAGTACATTTCATTACCTTCAGAAATAGATATCTATTCAGCTCTATCTGATTGACTTTTAAGAGGGCAAAAACAGATTTAACCATATCTAACCATATTTTAGTTGGCTTAGTGGGACAATCCTACTCTCAGTTGGAAGACAAAAAACAAAAAACAAAAAAAAAAAACATATGTAGGTCTACAAGGAAACAGCACTAAGATAAAAAGCACAAATGCATGTCAAGGCATTTACAGCTTGGTGCATTTTGTGGCCTTTTGCGTCATCACCAAGTGGAACATTACACACGACCACTCAAAAGCCAGGGCCGATGTTTTCAATACTATAAAACCATGTAAAAGACATTTTTACATGTACCCAGATGTTTCAGAATGAAACTGTAGAGTAGCTGTAGACATTTCAGACATGATTGAGAGAACTGCGTAGCACTGAAGGAGAGGGATGCTTGTGATTTGAAACAGAGGTGATGAAATCTTCTGTGAAAGTTTGAACATACTTTTCCTAATGACTCAGTTTGTCACTTTATTTTAGTTCAGCCTCTTTAGCTAATCAACCAAAACAAAGTCCTCAGCAAATCCAAAAAGCACAGATACTCAGTCTTTTACAACATAAGTACAGAAATTAAAGTCACCACTGTGGCCCATGGAAACGTTTAGGCACCTTACAGAGTCAGGACTTATTTCATACACTTTCTAAACACTTTTCCCCCCCACTCTTCTTCTTCAAAAAAGGCCCCTAGTTCCAATATATTCTTGGGTTGTCTTGCTGTACTTGTTCATGGACAGTTTACAGATTTTCTATGTTTTTTTGTTCAGAGGACTGTTAAACCCATTTCAAAAGCTTCAGTTTAAGTCTCTTCAGGCAGTCCATTGTGGATTTTAAGCTATGCATCATGCTTTTAGCTCAGGGTTTGACAAATCCTAAATCAAACATTCTGACAAGAAATCACAATGGATGGTGATATTACACCTCAGCAAATAACATCATGTTGCCAAAATAAGTCAAACAATGAATAAAATACATCTTATGTCCAAATATTTGTGTACACCCCTTTAAATGAACGCCTCCACCTACTTAAAGTTGCACCCATTGCTGACAGATTTGCAAATGCACGTGCACCAACACAGTTTTGGCCTAATGCCAGGCATGGGCTGGAGGGACATAAAGCCCCCCAGCTTTGAGCTGTGAAGCAGTGGAACAGTGTTCTCTGGAATGATGGTGCTCCATCCAATACTTCTGGGATGAGTTGGGGTGGTTATCATCCAACATCCTGACCTCACTAATGGTATTGTTGCTGATTGCCATCAAATCCTCACAGCAATGCTCCAGCCTTTTTTTGTGGACAGCAGAGACAGTTATCCAACAGGATGCACTCCTTTGATTTAAGAAGAAACAATGAATCAGCAACTGTCCCAATACTTTTGTCCACATTGTTTATCTAAAATGAGTGTGGAGTTCAGCTTGTATTGCTTAAATCTACACTATAGAGAAGGCCGTATCATATGACACAACCAAAGCATTTCATATTAGATATATAATAAGTACCAAATTATTAGTGGACAGAGAAACAGTCAACCAAGACAGAGATTGAGAGAAGGTCCTGCCTGGAATAAAATAAGAACGGAAAATCAGCATCGAACATGGCAGACCACAGAGAACCTTGAGAAAATGCAGACTCTGCAAGAGGCAACAGAGAGAAACAGAAGTTGAAGAGCGCTCCAAGAGACCAGGCAGTTAAGCGGCTAAGACAAGCCCTGTTCCAGTAGAGAGAAACATCACACATACTGTGCCATAGTAAAGGTCTTTCCAGTGAGACTCAGTAGTGTTTCAAAACTGATGTGCTCTTGGTAAAGCGTGTACTTGGCACCCACCTCACACACCAACACTTTGGTTTGTTTGTGCATGTATGACATCAAGCAGTCCTGTAGTCTCTGTAGCCACAGGGCAGGACATTGGCCAACCCTCAGTGTACACAGGTGTGAAGGTGGAATCCTCACTATGAACAGAGTTTCTGTTTCTAAGGTGAAATCATCCTCACACCTTCTGCGTTGTTGTGGGCAGAGTTAGGGTGGTTAGCATAAGCCATATGAGGCACAGAGCAAGCGAGCAGACAATCATCACACCTTCTAAGGTGGATATGACCCAACTGGGGAGGTGGAAACTGTTCCCTTAGCTCATTTCTCTGCATGAGTCACAAAAACCCTGACGTCTGATTAAAGACTTCGGACAATACAAAGGTGCCACATAAAAGAGAAACAGGAACGTGGGAGCAATGCAGATCTTCAGTCAACTGTCGAAGGTTTCACAATTTTACCAAATCACAATTACAGGTACAAGACTGCCATGAGGTATTTGGGTTACTGGTTATGTTTGTTTGAGCTCTGCACTTTTTTATTTAAGAAGTGGTTCTTTATCCTTTTAACAGATGGATTGACATTTATATCTGATTAGATTTGCTCCATTCTTTCCTCCCACCCTTTCCAAAACTAATCTAGTGTGTCTAGATGCTGTATAGCATACTTTAAACATTGAGTTGAGTGATGCGGTCACAGGTAACATTTCTTTCTTCACTCTTCCATGAAGATTATATTTGTGCAAGCAATGCTGCACATCTGAACAATGCACCATTCTCTTACATCTACTAAACCATAGAGGAGCTCATGTTTGAGTAAAGTAAATGTATAAATAAAGGTTGGATTTAGGTGACAGACCCGAATTACAATTGGTGTGCAATTGGAAATTATTATGTCATGAAAGGCAGCTACAGAGGCTGTTAGATGTACCACTCCACAAAGCAATCTGGACTCACTGTTAGGTAGCATTGTCCATTTTCATAAACTAGGATTGCATGTAAAGCAACAACTTGGAAAAATAAAAACATATTTGAATACATGACACTAAAAAAACATATGTAAAAATGATTATTGTTTTTAAAACTACAAATAAAAAAAACTGCTAAAAAGGTAAAACTAATTCTGATTTATTTTCTGGTACAAAACCCAAATCAAATATATATATAAATATATATATAAAAAAAAAAATATATATATATATATATATATATATATATATATATATATATATATATATATATATATATATAGTCTATTTTAGTCTGATGTAGGTATAAAAATTCTATTAAAAATGCTAATTATTACAGAATGGTTTACTTTTGTAGATTATCTACATATTCACTGTAGTTTAATTTTCATTAGCATATACAGTCTCAAGGGTCTCAAGGATGACATGCATAGAAACAGGGTACCAAGAATTTGGAATTGGAAATTTGCTACAGGTTCTGGTAAAGGGCCTTTTTACATTTACAATGACGGCCCCACACAATATCTGACCCACACCAGCACTTGCCCCAGAAAGCAACCAATTTACATGTAGATAAATAGTGTCATTTAAGTATATAATCTTAATCATGACTTCTTTTTTTAAACATCTATATTAAGCATGCATTAGCAATACAACCATGTGTGAAATGACATACAGTCATGTAAAACTACATTTTTGCCTGACTGGTGCCTGTGACAGTCTCAGAAGTCACTGTACGCTTAACTGTAATGTAATCTTGACATGGTATTTTCAGCATGATCGCCCTCTACTGGTCATGAAAGATGAAGGACAGGTCATGACCACAGTGCACTCAGACATCTCTGGCTGACCTATGTCTGTACACAGACAACACATGATGAATAAGCTGATAGTAAGAAAGGCCCGTTTCCACTGTGCAACCCAGATGCTTGTTGGATTAAGATAAAAAAGGTAGAGTCAGAGGTTTCGATAACATTCTAGTCTTTTAGGAACACACTATCACAAGCTACTGGTTTTGTAAGCAAATCACTGCGATCAAAGCAGAGACCACCCAATTAATTCTGACAGTGGGATTACAGATGGGGGCTGCCCAGGTCATGTGATTATCAGTGGGACACCAGGGCATACACAAACGAGACCTAAACATTTACCTTCTTGTGGTCCTGTTCAGTTAAACTCCCAAAGAGGCAGAGAGGACACAGAGCAGTTACAGAAATCAGGCTAATTATGGGCCAACTATGCGATCTCTGAGAAAGCCACACTTGTAGGAGTGAGAATTTTATCATAGACCTCCAAAGCATTATTATATAGCAGCAGACATGTAGGGCAATGGGTATTACAGCATTTCCAATTGTAGAACATGTTTATTAGCATGTATTACACACACAAAGAGAAAAACATTGTTGCTGCAGATTTTCAGAGCAGATACCATCCATCACTGACCAAGCTAATACACAACAGTTCCCAACACCAAAGGTCAGCAGGAATGGAGAGGAACAGTGATCAGGATTGCATCTGTGAGTGAGAACTGAGAATTGTCCACAGGTTGGGCTATACATAAGGGGTCTCACTGAAGTCTTGTGTTGCTGGTTCCAGTGAGGGGGTGAGCCTGGCATGAAGTACCTGGCTTGGATCACTTAGATTGGAGCATTTATGCAGCTTCAGGCTCACAGAGGAACAAACTTTGGTAACACTATTTTCAGTGCTCTTATTACAGAGAACAGAGCAATGTATTAATTAAATTATTGATAAATAAAGAGCAGTTACATGGTTCAGAAAATGTGAATAAGACCCACGCTGTAGACATTAAGCTTGCAGAATCTCCATAGAGAACATATCCAGTGCAAAGTTTCAGCAAGAGGGATATAAACCCTCCCTGTTTTGGGCTGTAGTGCATGAAACTGCATTCTCTGATGTAATTAAGCTCCATCCAGGTTATTTGGAGTGGGATTTGTAAACCGGAACTAATCAAACTTCATCAGTACCTGAGGTCACTGCTCTGGTGGATGAATGCAATCAAATACTCACAGTAATATTCCAGCAACTAGTGCATATGCCTTTCCAGAAGATTAGAGGCTGTTACTGCAGCAAAGGGGACAAACCCTGAATTCTGATTTGAAGTGGAATTCCAATATGTAATGCACTATACGGACAAAAGTATTAGGACACCTGCTCACATGCACAGGAGGTTTTTCTGCTAAATGCCTTAAATGTTTTCCCCACCTCATTCCAATAGTATTAGATGGAGCACCATCATTCCACAGAACATAGTTCCACTGCTTCACAGCTCAATGCTGGGGGGCTTTATACCACCCTAGCCAATGCCTGGCATTAAGCATGGTATCGATAGGTTTGTGTTTATCTGCTCCAGAGCAGGTGCTATTGGTAATTCTTCTCCACAGGGACTAGATAAGCTGTCTGAGTGCATGTGCAATCAGTGCAAAGTAACTTAATGTATTCAGTAGAAGGTCTGTCCATAAACGCTTAGACACACAGCGTAGGTCTTAATCCCACAGTCTGAACCATGTAACTACTCAGCAATTAATTCACTTTAATCACATTGCTTACTGTAATAACAGCACTGTAAATTAAACTGCTACCCAACCTTCTTCTGGCTCATCCTCGTGTGCTCTTCAACAATTTCTGAAATGCAAAGAAAGAGCGTGTATGAACTGTAACCAAGCTCAAACATCCACACACTAGCATTGCAATAATGCACAGTATTTCCTTCCTTGCCATGAGCTCAGATTGATATATATATATATTTTTTTTGGACTAACAGCAACTCATGTGTATGGTACGAATGATCGTGCCCAAGTTGTCCGTAGGTGAACTACATATGCCGTGTAATTTTAAACATAAACAGCTGACTTGTGGCAGCTGAATAACAGAGCAACAAGAGCATTTCTTCACACCCCTCCAGCACAAGTATGTGTGTATGGACAGCGCTGGACTGGAGTGAATTATATCTAAATCAAATAAGCTTCTTTACGTCAGAAAAACAAATGCAGTGAGAAACAAATCCAGACTCACAATTGGCTGGATCTCTGCTTAGCGTTACTGTGACTTTACACTGACAACACACTGCTCTGTTTGAGTTTCCCAGAGTTGAAGAAACCCATCCACCAGAACTATTTAAAAGAGGGTCCTGATCTCGACGAGCAACGGCTTCTTTTTTCTGACTCTGATGTTTCTGAAAGCAATTCTACATAGAAGAAATAACCCCAATAAAACCATAAATTCTACAGTAGACAAAGTTTGTAGAGTTGATTAGTCTGGACTCTGGCCATTGTAAAACTTATATGTATGTGCTATTTTGAGTGAATATTTCGGGCCATTGTAGGGAGGTTGTCAAATGGTTTTACACATACTGCTATCACACATATGTATTGAGATCAGTGGTGCAGGTTGTAATCAATGGAGTCTGAGTAGATCATTATACTTTTGAAAAGAAATCGGAAGGCTAACACCAACTTATCCCAACATTATCCTGGAGGTGGAAAGAGTATTTCTAGAAGATCTCAGTGGTGTATTGTCAAGCAACAGGAGTTGTTTGGCATGTTTAAAAGTTTCATTTTCATCAGATTAAATAAAACATTTTGTCGCAGTTAGACAAAAAACCTTGGATCTACAAAACTGCAAATTTACAGAGAAAAAAAAACAAACAGAAATAAAACATCATTATGTTCAGTGGAAGTTAATGTAAAAGATTCTGTAAGTCATTTTGGAATATTTCAATTGGTCAGTTCTGACACTATGAAAAACTATGAATAACTGCTAGACCTATATTATGTAAAAAATGGAGATTTATATATATCAGTGTCATTTATTGCCATGTTTTCAAATATGAATGGATCGAATACCTTTGCAACAGCTCTGACATGGTGAACTTTGATAGTGGCTGTTTTTTCCTCAAAGGCCTTCACTCTGGACTCCTCTGCCAGTCGGTGTAAGACAAGCAGTAGATTCAGCTGGACCTGAACAAACAACACAAATAATTCAGCACTGAGTCATTACTGATAACCCGATAGCATTTCATGCAGGATATTTTCAGAAATCTCATTCAGATACAAGATAAAGATTTCATCAGAAAGATTTCACAACACAAAGGAGGAGTTTCTGTAAAATCACACTGCTGTAAAATCAGATATTCACAGCACTTGGCAATGCTCAGAAAATACACTGTAGACTGAAACCACATTCATCACATCACTGATCATATACGAATGGACAGAAACCTCTCTAATGGATGTCTCTAATGCTTAAGCCAAAGAAAAAAAAATAGTCTATGAGCTTTTTTAGTGTGACAAGTTGTGTTTTATGCCCCTTCTCAGCAAGGACTGGCAGCGATTTACCCAGAGCGAAGCCTGATTATTTTGCAGGAATTGTGCGTCACATCTAGTAGGAGTAGGGGGTCTGTAGAGGATGATGAAAGTGCCAGCCCTCCTCCTGAGTCATGGACCCCCTACCAAATAGTCAACCATTCCTCATGACCAAGAAGGATTATAACAGGAAATTGTCTCATTTTCAGCTCTTCATCCACTTTTATCTGTCTAGTCATGAGAGGCTAAAAGAGGGGGGTTCTACACTGGAGGTCTCTCATAAGTCCTGCCCCTGCTTTGTTTTGGCTCTAGTTTTGGTTACACAAAGCCACAATGGCTCTCGCTCTGGCTCGCCATTAACACAACCTAGTGCATACCTCAGCATCTACACAAACAACAATTATTACTAAACATCATACTAGATCTTGCAAATGTCCATTCTTTTAGTAGCATCACATGACTTTTTGTTGCTTTGCCACTTTCCATTCATCCCCATTATTCCCACCTCATCCCCATCTTCCCAACTCATCCCAAAAGCATTATATGGAGGACCATCATTCCAAAATAAAAAAATCCACTGCTCCACAGCTGAATGTTCAGGGGCGTTATACTCCTCTAAAACATACCTGGCATTAGGCATGGTGCCAACAGATTAATGCTGATCTGCTCCAGAGAGTCCTATTCTATTGGCAATACTTCTTGTGTGGGAATTTGCAAATCTGCGTCAGCAATAGGTGCAACTGAAATTGTCTGAACGCATTCATTAGTAGTGTCCACAAACATTTGGACATACAGTATATTCTTTATAGCTCATATTCTAGAGATGAAGCGCCTCTAACACTTCAGAGTTTGCTAAATAGTTACAGGGATGCAGAGGCACGGAGAGCACTAGCGTGTTAAATGAGTCTAATGACATTAGTGAAATTCAAAGCACAGCTTCCAAGGCTGAATAATAATTTGCTGTTATCTCTGATCATCACTGTGGACACAATTCAGGATTCAGCGACTAGGGATGTAGAGATCATCTGTGAGCATGGATGAGCACTGGTTTGCCCCACTGTAAGCATGGACCCATTCTGAGATACCATTCTCCTGTTCTTTCTCTCCATCATATGTGCACACACATCCAACTACACATGAAGTGTCTAGAAGTGTCTGAAACACGTCCAGCAAATTTTCTAAACACAGTTAATGATTTCAGCATGCATCTGCATGACCATTTGGATGTAATTTAAATCTATTAATACCTCATTTTCATAATTGTAGGTCATCTCTGGGGCGTCTGAACATTTCTCCAACAGCTGGTGTTGAGAGTATCTTTAGGAGAACGAAAGCTGAGAAGCATAAGCTAGCGCAGTGCCAAAGGCTTTGCCAGAATATAACGACTCCACTGAACTGATTAAAGCCGAGGCCTCTCCAGCGCCTTGCACATACACAGAACATACACACAGGACACATGGAAACTTCAGACGGGAAAGAAGCAGACAGCACAAAAAAGGGAATAAAGAAGCTGCAGATTGAATTCCTCCAGAGTGCCACGGTCTCCGACTGCCACTTTTAAACTGCCAAAAAAGCCTGAAAATCCCAACAAAAGAAAAGCGTTTCAAACAAAAGACGACAAAAACTGTTCCGCCATTCAGTCATTACACTGTTAGGCCATTCATTAGTAAGTAGAGGTCTCCCTGCGTTGGGGGGAGTCTTTTTCAGAGAACAACCACAAGGAGCTCTACTGAAGCCAAACACTGTCGCTAAAATTTCCCAGAGAATTCTAAACACCAGCAAAAAATCACACTGGGCTAACACGACATTCTGACTTTCGCTCTGAATATCAGCTTTTCAGTAAACCCGGTCAGAAGCAGCCACTGCTATTGCACAATTGCAGTAAACAGGCCAAGCAACTCGAGAAAACATCCATTAACCTGGTGTGAGAAATGCCAAGAGCACTTGGCCAGGGCTTCCTAAACATAGCAGTAAAGGCAGCCTTGATTTGCGCTCCCTCTCCAGTTCTACAGCACTGGGGGGGAAAGCTGTAGTTAAAGAAAAAGGGGGTCCCTGGTTTGGAGAGAAATCTGGAAAAAGGAAAACAGACACTTTCACAGCTTCCTCGCAGGATGAAGCTGATTATTTTCAAGTTCAATCAACCATCAAATGCTGCCGAGTCCATCTCAGTTCACCAGGAGAACAAAGGCTGACCCTAAGCCGCTGCCCCGCCTTTAAGGCAGCATTTATAACCACGGGCGACGAAAATGCTGCTTAAAGGCCAAAACTGACCAGCCACTATTGAATAGTTTTACTCACACAAGATCAGAGGATGTAAGAATGTGTTGGCTTCATGGCATGCAGGCTATTCGGGTCTAAACACCCTCATACTACTTTAATATGTCCAGGATCAGTAATTCCAGTAGTGTAGTCATAACAGCAGCATGTAAGGCGATGTGTGAAGGGTCTTATTAGGAATTTGCCATTAAACCCAGGAAGCCAGTTCAAGCCGGTACATATTCATAGGACGATGAAAAAGAGTCTTTTATTCATTTTCCTCTCATTCTTTCTTTACATTTAATGACTGGATTAGACCCCTGTAAAGCAGTGCACCTTTCAGGCGGGTTTTTACATCTCAGGAGGGTCTCCACCTCCAGTCTCAATAAAGCACAGCCAGCTGCAATAGCTTTTTAATTAGGACCTATTACTTGCCGGTACACTCCCCCCCCCACCCCAATTCTCAGACCTGACCTGTTCTTTTGAGAACACAGTGACAATGTTCTGCTGTGCAATAACACTTCCTACTGTGTAAACACTAGTGTTTAGTTTTTTGGACCATTCATTCAACAAACCTTTAGTTCTGTCCACTTGACTTACTGCCTGAACATGGAGCTTTCTTTAATCATTGTCAATTTGTTTTAACTTGACCAACAATGGCGTACACTAATTTAGCAGCTGTTGCCCAGGAGGGCTAATATTAATCATCTTCAGCTGAATGTTTACCAGCGTTTACCAGCTTCAAGACAAAGTTCATCTCTGAGATTTAACAGGTCATGAAAGGTCAGGAGTCACCTCATTTTTCTTTCCACATAAAGATGAATGACAGGATTGTAAAGTTTGGTTAACCCATGTCATTAAAACGTTTGTTTACCAGTCAGGTAAGTGTTTACAAACACAGTTAAGGCTTCCATCTCTGCTACCAATCAGATCAACCGTGGGACGTCTGTGATTAGAGACCTTGGCAAAGGTTTGAGATGTACACATTACTCCAGGAACAGAGAAACCAGCCCTGATTAAAGTGAGTTTAGGTAATTAGGTTTCTCAGGTCTGCATTATAAGACAGTGGTTCTCAACAGAAAACAAATAGGCTGATAAAATACACGGGCACACTGAGGAGCTTCTGTATTAACGTTATGAATGACAGTTTTGAAGTTTCCAGCTTGCAGTCTCTGTGCTGAAGGTAGGGAGATGACAAAGCCAACTGCACCCAGTTTAAAGCTGTACAAACCTGCCTCATCAAAGTGACCATCAAACCCACAAGGAAATGTGACTACACTACTCATTCAGAATGTCAGAACATGTTTCCAAACAGATGTGGCATCTCATTAAAACAGGATACTAAGAATAGTGAGGTTAGGAAGACCTGCAGACGAGATTAAATATGACTACAAGTTTCATTAGGAGTGTGTAGTGTAATCCTATGCAGCCTGAATACATTTACATTTACAGTACTTGGCTGACACTTTTATCCAGAACGACTCACATTTAAATAATGTTACTGAGCGCAGTGTTCGGAGTCAACACTGCCAAATGCCAAATGACCGGTTCAGTGTAATGTTCTAGTTCTAGTTGGTGGGGCGCAACAGATAACACCACTACCTGCCACCACAGCTACAACACCATGTGGGAGACTGGGGTTCGATTCCCGGTCTGGGTGACTATGCTGCGCTACACCAATAAGAGTCCTTAGGCAAGACTCCTAATACTACATTGGCCCCCCTCTGTTATACGAGTAACCTTGTAAGTCGCTCTGGATAAGAGCGTCTGCTAAATGCCATACATGTAAATGTAAATGTAGTCCAACAGGGGAATTGAATCCTAGGGTGCAAAAAAGGATCCTCTAACCCATCCCATGTAAGAATCAGTTTTGGGTCAAAAATTAACCCCTTTTTGTATAAATCAGGAGTACGGAGAACCTTAAAACTGGTAAAGAATATTTACATTGACTTCACACATGCATCTCTGTAATTGTTTTGAAAAATATCTAAACTTTTCCACCTATGTCATCACTTTATTTTTTTTATGTTGGAGCACCTTTCTTTTTAAGAGTGTAGTCTGCCACTGAGAGGGTGATGTTGTTAACCACTACACTTCAGCCACTGCTGACTGATGATTTATGTATAGTACAGTATCACACAAACAGTGGCAATTTACAAATCAATCATGTAGTGTGTAAAGCTCACTCTCAAAAATGTATTTCATGGGAAAATCTATCAAAATACACAAACACACACACAGTACTGACTGTAATTATAAAAACGTAATTTACAGACACCAAGGGATGTAAGATGATATTTTTGAATGAGTTATCTGAAATGCTGCTTATTCTGAGGACATTAGTCAGTAAAACACACAGACAATCATTTTGCAGAAGGAGGCTCTAAACTAAGTATTCAGTATGGTATTTTCTATTTTATTTAGGTGACAATAGAGATATAATCATTTATACTGCTCACAAAAAAATGCTCATTATAAGCTCAATAAGCAGTACAGGTATTGGACTCCAACCTCATCGCATGTGCATCATGTCCTGGTGGCTAAAGGGCTTTTCCTGTCTGGCTCCTCATGCCACATTGTGTTTATAGTGGGTTGTGTGTGTGTGTGTGAGTGAGTGTGTGTGTGTGTGAGTGTAGTATGCACAAGTGGTATTTCCTATTTCCCAAAACATCAGTTTAATGTTTAGTTAAGTCATACAGCTTTAGTACAAAAGTATGTTTCTATTCATTCAACAAGACAGACGGCCATGTTTACGTATTGTGTGTAACATAGATACGCTTAGGGTTTTAGCTACATTTGACTTGTGTGTATTTCACAGTATTCATGTAGAATTTACTTCTGGTCATTTTTACATTAATTTACTGGCTTAGACTGTAGCACTAGCTAATAACCGAGGACATATAAGCTAACGGACATGGACAGCTCACCGTTTAATTAATACTATTATCTCGTCAGTGTGAGACAGGCTGTTTTGCAGAGGAGGAGGACGGGGGGAGTCTCAGCTCTGCTGGTAAACAGACTGAACCTCCGGGAGCTTTCTCAGCTCCGTTTACAAAACTCACCATCAGATCTGCGTTCTTCCCGACACGGATGTCTGGCTTCTTCTTCATGTGAGACTTCAGGACTGCTCTCGGCGCTTTTTTGTTGGACATGTTTGTGTCAGTCTGACGGAGTTTCACTCCGGTAAACAGTCTGAGAGGAGGAGGAGAGCAGCGATTTACTCGTGTTTTGAAAACAACCGCGCTCTTCCCTGCCGGCGCACAACGATGACGTATTTCGCGCGCGCCCATGTATTGGACTGAATGTGGGAGACAGTTCTTTACAGTGTCTCTGAAAACCGACTGTTTGACTGTCTGTCTTTCTGTTTGTGTCGCTGTATGTCTAATATGTCTGTCTTTCTGTTTGTTCCTCCGTCTGTCTGCCTGCCTGCCTGCCTACCTGTTTATCTGTCTGCCTGCTTGTTTGTTTATCTATCTCTGTCTGCCTGCTTGTTTATCTGTCTGTCTACCTGCCTGTTTGTTTATCTGTCTGTCTACCTGCCTGTTTGTTTATCTGTCTGTCTACCTGCCTGTTTGTTTATCTGTCTGTCTGCCTGTTTGTTTTGTTTTGTCTGTCTGACAGTTTGTTTATCTGTCTGCCTGTTTGTTTATCTGTCTGTCTGTCTGTCTGCCTGTTTTTTTTGTTTTGTCTGTCTGTCTGCCTGCCCCTGCCTGTTTGTTTATCTGTCTGTCTGTCTGTCTGCCTGTTTGTTTTGTTTTGTCTGTCTGACAGTTTGTTTATCTGTCTGTCTGACTGCCTGTTTGTTTATCTGTCTGACTGTCTGCCTGCCTGCAACAGTGTTTGGGGTTCATGTCATGTCACTTCTATGTATGAAACACAGTTATCATGGAACTCATCAATTATGCCAAAAAAAAAAACACTGTTTCTTAGAGAACTTTTGAAATATTTTTATTAGGGTGCATTACAGGTCTTCATCGTGCCTTTGCTAGATGATTGTGTTCAACAAACTAGAATAAACTGCTTTCTCTCTGTCTTTCATTCTTTGTTTACAGCTTTGAACCTGTGATAAAACAGTGAATTTGATGTCATAGAGACATCTGTGAGAGGTTTTCCTCACTGTATCCATGCCGGTAGCGAAGGCTACAGCCGTAGTGTTAAAGCCTTAAAGTCCACTGTGACAGTTTAACATGTTCTTTCCCCTACTGTAGTGATACATTAGGCATTTCCCCTTAAGTACAAAGCTCACGAGACATCTGCAAAGCATTTGCTGAATTAAAAAAGAAGTTAATATAATATGTATCTGAAAGTTTGCCAAAACTTTGAGTCCATTGTAATAACACATGTTTTATGGTTTCTATTAATTTCTTTGGGCTCTGACATTTGGCTGAGTTTTCTAATGAGAGAGTAGCCCCCAGGCTTTATACATCATAATCACTAATAAAAAGAATCAGTCTCACATTTTCCCCCTTCATCAATTAATGTTTTAAAAAATACAAACACAAAAGTACTGGAGCATGAAAAGATCGTTCACAAATATGTCAGCATAATAGATGAGCTTGTCCAGACTTATATTCAGTCTGATAAATAGTGTTATCAAGCAACAGCACTTCCAGACTTCTGGAATGTAATGACCTTTTTATAATGCTGTATAAAAAGAGTGGCATTGTGGCATTAAGTCAAGCATTCTGTGAAATGGGCAAGGCAAGCAACAATTATTACATTTAGGAGTGTTTTTTTTATTTATTTATACACTGGAATGCATTATAACTTCAAAGGTAACACCCCTTGATGAATTAAAGAACAACATATGACATCGCAGGGTTCAGACAGAAATATACAGTGACTAAGAGATAATACATTAGGCTTGACATTTTAATATTTTGAAATAACCATGCATTCATCAAGGGTTTTTTTATTAGCTACCTAATAGGGGCTATATCTACACTATCAGTCAAAAGTTTTAGAACACTTTTCCATTGTTTTTAACACTGATACTGTTACAAAGTCCTGTGACCTCAAATAGTACAAAGGTAGGCAGTAAAATGAACTAAAATCTGAAAAAATTATGTGAACTGTTTTGGGAAAAGGGGCCTTTTTAGAAAACGATTTTAGGGAAGTTGTAGGTTAACAGCTTATAGCTAGTCTGTGGCAATATAGGTAAATTACGCTTGGAAAGGTAATGTAAATAATTTAGCATTTACAACCCCTTTATCTACATAAAATCAGTGTAAGAACTGTGTTACGTCACTCTGCACTGTAGTATTTTGAAGCTGTTGCACACTCAGATTCCTATTATAATGTATCGAAGAAGGACACAATAAAGGAAGGCATATAGACCTCCTAAAAGTGTTGCTCAGTCCTTTGAGAAATGACAAATTAAGACAGAATGTTGTGGGAACAGTTTCCTACACCATCAAGCTCTTTAAAACTAGAAAAAACTAAAGAGGTCTGGTACAGGAAGAGGTCTGACAGACTCACATCCACGACATCATCAGAAGACAAGTTCCTGAGAGTTTTCTGAGAGAAACTTGTCTTCTGATGATGTCGTAGATGTGAGTCTGTCAGACCTCTTCCTGTACCAGAACTCTTTAGTGTTCTCTAGTTTTATGCTTTTAAGCTTTATGGAAACTGTACTCACAACATTCTGTTTTAATTGGTCATTTCTCAAGTTTCTGAGAGATAGGCAGCTCACATGACAACACCTGGTAGCACATCTTGACACTGAACCAAGTCTCAGTTTCAACTGTTCAACAAGAGAAGACTTGGAGCCACAGCTTTGACAGGTGGAGTGACAGTAAGAAAGTTAATGCTAAGATGGCAAAACAAGCGAAGCATGCTTGTGTAGGATATGCAATATTGACAGTGGAGGGCGTTCTATAACTTTTGACCGGTATTGTATATTTCTTAAGCTTTCAGAAGTCTTTGCAAATAATGTCCAAACAAAATCCTATTTCTTTTCTACATGAACCTAAACAACTTTATTCGCTTTCAAGACACATTTTAAACTGAACTAAATGTGGTAGTGATCTTTGCTACAAATACCCTCAGTGTACAGATGGAAAAGAAAGATAAATGAAGGTCAAATATTTGCTTACTTAATCATCTAGCTCCTTTAGCACAGAACACACAGGACCTTCAGCAGTACAATGGATTTTGGATGAGAATTTATGAATAAGATGTTCTAGACCAAATGATTTCCTTTCTAGTAGTCAGTAAGTTGTTGGCCGAAGGCGGCATATTTTTCCACTTTTTTGGCACAGTTCTAGCTTTGTGCTGGCTTGCATGATCAAAGCTCCTTCATACATCATTAGCTGGAGAGAACTGCTATAGTGACTCAAGCAATAAAGCTTTATTGCCCTCATCTTCACACTCTGCTTTTAATTCCAAGAGCTCCCCTAGATCCTCAATGTCTAATTCATAATTGAGATTCTCAGACTAATTTAGGACTGAAATTTAGCCTTTGACATTTGTTTCTCAGAGTGGCCTCCTTCCCCTAAAGAAGGTCCAGGGCAATGGAAGTAATGAGCGTTCCACTTAGGCTCCCATAAGCTTGCAATAAGCTCCTGGTTACCGCCTTTAGACTGCAGCCTTTTGGTAGACAGGCTTATGAACCAGGCGGATTTCTCAGGGAATAATGCCATACAAATGCACACAGTCATCTGTGAAATACTACATTTTTAGATGTGTGCCATAATCACTCCAACCCACTTAACGGGCCACAGATTTATAATATTCTAGTGGATACCACCATTTTGATAAATCAAGTAATGAGGACATGGTTCAAGACAGCCCTGCAGGGACCATATATTTGGCCTGGTGAATTACCTTGTCCAAACACTGTCCCAACATGTGTCTAATTTATCAGGCACATAGTAAAGTAGGACTCAGCCCAAGCATCTGCTGTCCAGGCTTGTACTCTGTTCAGCCTCATATTTACAATCATTGAGTATGTTTAGGTATCTATGTCATGTCCCTGACCCAATCTGAAATGGTGACAGAAATATTAGCAAAGGAACCGACATAACAACTAAAGAAACTTTGATGTTGGGTAAACCATATTGTTTTCGAAGGGTCACCTCAGACAATGAGGCCAGTAAACATTAGTGTCTTTAGGTCACTCTTTTGTTACATTAAAACTCAAAGTTGGCTCAACCACTAAAGCATCCTGCTTTTTTTTGCATTCACAGTATATGTAGCATTAGCAGGCTCACACTTGGCTTTTTGCACTGAATAAGGCCTAAAACATTTTGACAAGGTGATTGGTTAAAGGTGTGATGCAGTAGGTGTTTTGTCAAATCCGGTTGGTTGAAATCACTACCATCTGCAATGACCCTACAAAAGACATCTGTCGACTCTTAAGGCAATTCATGTGTCCAGACCTCCAGCACAGATTTCCAAATTGAGGCAGGTGCACATGAGCAGTAATATGGCACACAAATTCACAAGAAATATGTGTTAAGGATTTTCCTGTCCCTGCTAAATATCTTCACACCTTTGGGCAATATGTTTCACACATGAGTGAATTCTGATTGGAAAAAGATGATGCATATTGGCCTGCAATTCTTGGTACATTTCTGGTAATGTTGAATATTAACAAACACAGAAAATAAACTTAAAATGCTTCTGCCTACTTTATTCATTGTGCTTGATGAAAAAACTCTATACACACAGATGGCCAACTTGAGAAACTCACTGAATGACCCTTCAATCGGAGCCAAACAAATCGTCCGCTTATGGAAGATGAAAGGAACATCATCCTCTTCCCTGCTTTGGAATGATGCTGTGATGAATATCTCTGGAAACATAATGTGAACTGTAGGCCTGAATGAATTCCATATGATAAAAAGGCCATGTAGCCGGCATGTCTTTGGCTTGTGCCCTTGGTGAATTAATTGCGATGATTAACGTCACTCTGAAGAAGCTACCATGGAAAATCCTGATATGCAATATCGTATTGCCTGTGTAATGACATTCCAATTCCATGTGGCATTACATAGGACTTATAGCAATGGATATAGCTTTGTGTTGGTGTGTGTTTGTGCGTATTGAAGAGATCACCTCTGTATAGCGCATCCAGAAGGTATTCCCAGAATCTTTCACTGTAAATATGATTAATCAGTCATGGATCCCTGGAATTCTGATGAGTGCCAGACATCAAAGGCACGAAAGCTTGGATCTAAAACACTTTTATAGTTGTGGAGGGGGTTGAGGGGCATTCCTTAACCTTACTGTAACAGCCGCATCTTTAGCTATGTTGAAGGTTTGAGCCATTCATACATCTCATATACAGGAATGGTTCTTTAGGGGACTAAAGTGGTTCTTTTACAGCATTCATCCTAAAGAACTCACTTTAGCATCTTTTCTAAGAATATAATTTCTGTAATTTTATCCGAATATGTTGCTTCATAGTTTCAAATTCTATTTTGGTCAAAATCCAACAATAAATGCCTTAAAGAGAAATGAAAACGGAACTTAGGGGTAATGAGGAATTATGCTTTATTGTGGAGGAGGCTTCTTCTGGTACCATGTTGTCCACATGGAGCTATTTCTAACCTCATTTGAGACTGAGTTCTTATCAAATCAGAAAGTTTCATCAGGGCAGGAGAGGAGCTTGAACAGTGGGAGTTTTAAACTCTAACAGGAGCATTCTTTCTCCACTGCTGTCTGCTTTTGCTAGATTTAGAGAAAGACATGGCATTTGAACATTATTTTCACTATTAGAAGTAAAATGCCTTCTTTACTTTCAATGGAAGTCATAGTAAAAAGATTTTTGCAAGGTTTTTGTGTGACAGTGATGATGTGTTTTTCAAAATCTCTACATGTGACTGACTTCTCTAAGTCAGTGGTGGGGACCTCCAGTTCTGGAGGGCTGGATTCCTGCAGTTTTCTGCTCAAGAACACCTGATTCAATTTCCTTTTAATTGCCAGGTTTAGTCCGTGTGTTAGATCAGGAAAATCACTAAACTGCACTGGACTCCGGTCCTCAGTTCCACTCCACTGTCTTAAATCTTAGGCTTATAACTTATTAATGACGGGCCTCATTCCCCAAATGTTCTTAAAATCCACTTACGGTTTCTTTTCCACTGGAGGTCCAAATGGTTACTAAGACAGCGCTGTACCATTCCACACCAGTGAGGACCTGTTATATCGGTTACAGTTCCTTTTTTTTTGCTGTGTAGGTAAATCAGGACCAGGACCAGCATGTTTGAAACTAACTTAATGAGCTTTGGCGTGAGTGTGTGATGACCTCGGCATGCAGTTAGCACTATGCAAATGGATAAGTTTTGTCGTGGTCCATGTGATTTGTGGTGTTTTTAATACAGAAACCCTGCAATTCACATGTAAGTGTTGCCTCATGAAGGTAATGCTAGTTTCCACTAAGCAAGCTGGGTTACACTTGCTCCGCAGTAGCGATGTTGGATGAACTCACGGTAGCAATGTTGGAAAAGGCTGGTAGCTGGTGTGCTAACACCACAGTAGAGTTGTTTGAGGCCCGTAGCCAACTTTAAGTATGCTACAATTGATTATGCTACAGCGCACTAAGTGTGGCATAATTGTCGCCACACTGGTGGCAAGAGTGCTAAAATGGGAAAACTATTGGAAGAAAATAAAAAAATAATAGAAAACAAAACACTGGAACAGTTACCCTCTGAGCTTAGAACCATTCAGTCCTGCAGTGGAAAAGTCTCTGACATGCACCATTATTTCATTTGGGGTTTGTTCAATTTACAAGGGCGATGGGGCCCATCATTATAAGATCATAGCTGTGAACAATTCTGCAGTTTAAAAACACATGAATCTGATTAGACTTTTTTTTTTTTTTTTTTTTTTTTTTTTTTTTTACTTTTCTCAAGAACAAACATAAGAAAATCCATAGGAAGGCATTACTGAATAAGGTCCATTACTTCACAACTGCATTAAAAATCATTTCTTGATTTTATTTTACTTAAGGTATAGGAGTGGAGAAGGCAAATGTGGAAGCACTGGAAGGTAAAACAACCCTACACTTCTGTGTAACTCACCTTTTCTCAATTAAGCTCTTCTACATCGACTCTACTGAAAACATAAACTACCTGACAACGTCTCACAAACGAAACGGAGTCACTGACATTTGCTGATCAGCAGAATCACCTGTCCTGACCAAGAATTTCAAACATCCAGGCTGTGGAGGGGTCTGGTGTACATCCTGATGTACATATGTCTACAGCATTTCTCTTTATGCTACTAGAATAATTACTTTGCCTAATTGCAAACTCAATCCATCTGCCCTCTGCTTATTTAACCAAAAGTCTCAACCCCAGAGCCGAGGAGTTCATTGAGAGCTTTGTCCGAGTGGCCTTTGTAATACAATCCCTTGCGGAAGCGAGCTGTGGAGCGTGGCTCTGAGCGAAAGTGGAAACAGTAAAGAGAGACGGAGCATTTGTTTGCATTCCCACATGGTGTTTATGTTCACTGTGGTACAGCGCCTGACCATGGGCCCAACTGTGGCTGTGCGAGCGAGACACTCCGGAGCTCCCCATACTAAGAATGATAAATATTGACAAGGTTATGGATTAAAGGTGGGGAGGGGGTGTGGGGGGGGGCGGCCGCTACTTGTGACAAAAAGGTTTCTGATTTAAGAATAACATGCAGATGTCGAAGTGTCAACCATTTGTTACGATAATGAAGTAGCTGTTAGGTTAGAGAGCGCAGGCTTTCTTTATACTCAGTTCAATCAGATCTCATCAATCTTGGAATATCTGCACATTGTCTAAGGGCCACTGTAAAGAGACAGCACTCAGATCAGGGTTCTCAGTGCTTTCTCTCTCTTTGTCTTTGTTTATTATTCCGTTATTAAACCTGATATTAATGCAGAAACTACCATGAATTCTTTGGTTACAGTTTTGCACATTTGTCTTGGTCTGAGTCCCACAGGGTTCTAATTTAGGGTCTATAAAACTGATAGACTGATGATAGCAATGCATTTATGAGGGTGTAGGCCCACATACAGGTTTTAGGGAGTTATCCAGATGAAGTAAAAATTTCTTCACTGTTTCTATGCTGACCATGACCGGCCACAGCCTGATTGTAACAGTTTAGCAGTTTTCCCCCCTATGGAGAGAATAACGCTCCTGTCTCTCTTCACGCAGCTCGTTATCTGATGACATTCCTTGGTGTCAGAGACACAGTGGAGACTCCAATAGTTTGCTGTCTTATCAGAACATCATGCACTCCCACCACTTTCTGAATGCATTTACTCATTAGCAGTCAGGTGCTACTTCCCTAAAAGCACTGTTGCACAATGATCATTTCAAGATGGCAGAGCAAGTAGACTACCTCAGTTAAACTAATCTGACCTTTTGGAATACAGAGCACAAGTTGGTCTAGCTATTTAAAAATATGTGAAATACCCACTGAGAGTATAGGCATATATAAACATGAAAATTCACTTCATTTTTGTATTTTTGGCATCTGACAGACACTTTGATCCAGAGCAAATCAAAGTTCCATCGTGTGACAGAGGTTGGTAAATGTAGTGTTAGGAGTCAAAATACATCTGTCATGGTGCACCTTCTTCAATCCCCAGTCTGTTGCATAGTGGGCAGTACTGTTACCCACTACTCAGAAGTCATTTATGGGTGTACATTATTGGGCCCTTAGGCTCCTTAAAACTAAAGCTTCAATTGCTTCAATTGTTTCATAGTGTGGTGGTAGTGAACCATTGGGGATTGTGAGCATAGGCCAATTTGTCAACCAACAACAACTTCTCTTTTCCATGTGTGTTCATTTAACTCATTGCTTCTATCCCTGTTTGGCCATAGCCTGACACACGTGTTGTATATGGCAAGTGAAGTACTAGTACATAATGAGAATTCATTGGCTTCTTTTTTTAATGAATTTAGAGAATTTATTTCAAGGACAAAGCTTTTCACCGCTGTATAATCTACTCGTAAAGTGACAAGAGATGAGTGCAAAGCAGTCAAAGCAATCAGCAGCAGTGCAATGAGGGCAAAAGAGCGCAGTGCAATACACTCAATCAGCAGTTCCCTTTCTGCAATGTAACGGGGTGGTAGAGAGTTGCTGTCGATATATAACTTAAATATGACTCTATACCAAATGTCCCACTTCCATAGATTATGTATTTAACCTGACAGTCGAAAATTTCTAGAACTTTCCAAAGAAGCTTTCCAAAGATGTCAACATAATTAAAACAATCAAAATGCCATGACTATTTCAGAACAACTTTAGCAGTATAATATTTGTTAAGCCCACAGGTCATAGGGTTTGTGCTCTTTTGCAGGGAGTTTTTTGCTATAGAAAGCTTTCTTAGTGTGAGTTACCTCCCCAGCACAACCTTCAAACTGCTACACAGCAGGTCTCTCATCTTTCTTCATCTTTTCTTTGCATTCTCTCTGGAGAGTTATGTCAAGTAAGAAATGCGCTTGTAGCCATGAGTTAAGGTGTCAGTATTACATATCAAGCACAGATGCAAATGTAATTAGAAAATGAATATAATTATAAATAGATGTTTTAAATACTTTTAATTCTTTGCAGTCAATGGTCGTCTGAGGTCTGCGTTTGACGTCATCAAATGCGTTTCTTCTTTGCCAGGCCTTTATCGCAGCCAGTATCTTCAGTTGCTGCTTGATTGTGGGTCTTTCGGCCTTTTGTTTTGTCTTCAGTAAGTGAAAAGCTGCTCAACTGGGTTGAGGTCAGGGGATTGACATTCTTTGCATTAAGAAGGTGTTGGTTGCTTTGAAGGTATGCTTTTTGATCATTATCCATTTGTACTGTGAAGCACCACCTTATCAGTTTTGCAGCACTTAAATGAATCTAGACAAAAAGAAGAGCTCTGTGCACTTGAATTTATTCTGTGAATTAATCCTGTGACTTCTAAAAGCAGTCACATCATTCATTTTATTGGCTGCCACGCTAGAACACTGCCTCCACCTTGTTTGACAGGTGATTTGATATTCTTTAATCTCCATACTTATACTTCTGATTAGTTAGTTTTATTTATTTATTTTTCAGTCTAATGATGCCCTTCTTAGCTTGCATTGTCACATTTGGGATTGCATATTAGGAGTTCCCATTAATGGCTACCAAATGCAAATTCAACACTTGGAACTCCTGACCTTTTATCCACTTTAAATTGTTATGAACAACTGAGAGAACAGGCAACACCTGGACACATATCTGTAATTCCTAAACAGTAAATATTAATATTAATAATATTATGTTGACATAGGTAAACTTAATCACAGTCCAAATACTTATGGACCTGACTGGATGTTTTGTTAGATGTTCATCCAACTTTATAATTTATAGCAGTCAGCACATGTTCTATAATTATATATATGTGTGGAAGATTATATATTTATATATATTTATATATAATCTTGTTCTTTCTCCTAGCAAGTTACCATTTCTTATAAATTAAGTTTTCTGAGGACATTGACGATATGTTCTCTTTAAAGACATGTTTGTTTCTGTGTGTGAAGCCCATTGGCTGTGCCATGCTCTCAAGTCTTGTGTAAAGGAGTCCATCTCTGTCCTGATGGGTTAGAGGTGGGGGGGGAGTGAAGCATTTGTGTTATCAGGCCAATGTTGCTGAGGCCTTCTGAAAACAGTGCAGCATGACTCTTCCCTCCCATCAGCAATCCCTGCCTCAACCCAATTAACCACAGGGCACCAGGGTGAAAAGGAGGGTGCACACACATACACACACACACACAAACACACACACTATCACGAACACGCATTCAAATCCCATCATCTGCCGTTGCAAAATCCACAGTGCAGCATCCTGTTAGATCAGAGTACATGGTCAAAGTTCTCTTCAGAGGTTTTTTATAAACTTGATCCAGCAGTTTTACTGTGAAAGCCATGGGAGCCCCTCCTGAGAGAAATGCATGCATGGTCTCCTGTGTTAGCTTAACGGTTTGTTTTACATACTCTGGTTCGCTGACCTCAGCCTGTGAACATATGACAGTAAAAGGCTGAGATTCTTCTCATGCCTGGAATCGCCACTTGCTGGTGCATTGGCTTTGAGGGTGTTTCCACAAACAACATGTTTCCATCACACCCAAGCTTATCTAACACTCCACAGAAGAGAGTCAATGGCTTTAGGCCACACAAGTCTTCATCCAAGGATCTAGCACTGGTTCCGAAGTTCCATCTCAACGCCAGGCAGAATGAGATGAGAGAAAGCAGAGCTATCACCAATGTGTTTTAACATGGCTACTAAATCCTCCCTATCAGTTATTCATTCTCTGACCTGCACCTGGGTGGTGAAATTAAGCAGATGCAAACAGTTTATCACAGTCGGTGCACTACTGAGGAAGGCATTGCTGATTGCAAAGCTCCTACAACACCTCTTTGTGGTGCTACTCTGTTTGTCTGATTAGCTGCACCTGTTAATACCGTCTGGGCATGTTGAGACTAAATAAAGAGTGTAGCCATTCCAGTAATGTCTTCAGCATAGTTGGGAGAATCCATCATATAGCTTGTCTAATATTGAGTAGTCAGCCTTATATAGAATAAGAAGTGCTGCCTGCACTTGACATGGAAAAGCTAGATCTTCTATAAATGGAAAAAAATTGCTAGCAGAATTTCAGCGATGACTATGATATTAGGCATAAAGAAACTGCTGCTTGTATTGCTATAAATACATGAACGCTGAGAACACCCAGAACATACCAGAAAACACACCAGGAGCCCAAAGAAGCCACCAGTACTTTTTTCGACTTCTGATGTCATGGGGTTTAGAATCTGCCTAGACTAAATCATGCCATAATCACACAAGTGCAGACATACGCATTCACTAATTAGTGCATGTGGCATAAACAAACACAGCTACCATATCACACCAGCTGAAGTTGTTAATAAACAGGGCTGCTAATACAGCGGCTGTGCTAATAACGATCCAGCTATGCATGGTGTCGCGTTGTTCTGTGCTGAGATTAAATGGGGAGATTCCTGGAGCTCCATCCCGTTGATCCATGCTTGTATCCCCATGAGGGGAAGGCGATCCTAGGGATTAGGCCAGTGTTGGTTCAGGCTGGTCCAGTGGAGACAGACTGGGGCTGTCACCCTGCCAGAAGCTAGAGTCACTCAAAGGTGAAAGCTGCCAGGTCCGGAGGATGGGGATGAAAGGGGGACTGACCTGAGCAAAGGAGACACACTAGAGGAGGTGAGGGTCATATAGGTCACAGCTGAGACTTATGGGTGATGAATAACACAGAGGCCAGATTAATGTGGTCATTATTTCCAGATGGAAATATGATAGGGAGGATTCATCATGGCTGAGATGCGCTGGGTCACTCGCAGTGTATAGATCAAAGTTGTCGTTACAGAAGATTGAAGCTTTAGAAGGAAAATACAATAATAATGATAATGATTGCAATGATTTTGAGTCATTTAAGAGCATTTTCATTGTTCCGTTCATCATGGAATAAATAAACATCTGCTGCATTTAAAAGATTTAGTAAAATAAAAATAGATAGAAATTAAGATATTTTTTTCAGACAGTAAAAAAATATACATAAATGGTGTCTAAATTTTAATGAACCTCTTAGGACCAGTTTGATGATGTGGCAAGATTGACCTTGATTAGTGTTCCTGCTCTCCAGCCTTTTGGACCGGCTCACCTGCTATGAAACCACCTGCATCTAACAATCTGACTGATCTCTATATTGTTAAACATATTGACAGTAAACACTGTTCTTATGCCTCACACTCTACTATGATCTGATACTATTAAAGCCTAATTGTCACTCGGGTAAGCTTCCAAAATGAGTCTTTATTTTCATTGTATTTCTCACTCCTGGGCTCCCCCTACATTTAACAGTGTTCTTTGCACTTTGAGCCACCCCTAAAGTGTGCAGATCCTGGAGTAGCAGTGACATGCTATGTTCAGACAGCAGGCAGATCGTATTTGTTTCTCAAATCATAACTGTTGAGTTGATGGTCCACACTGGCAAGTGATTAGATCTGGATCTGCATAGATTGCTGTGGTAACGATGTAGATGTAACTGCAGACTGAGAAGCATCTATACAAATCCAAATGTAATCATGTTTCAATTAACCTATAAATATGGTTTTGTTTCGATTTGCATGAATCCTATTTTATAGTGTTTTTCTGCTGTCCAGACAATCACAAATCAATCTGGACACAATCTAGATATACCAGAAATCAGACTTCTGGCATATCTAGGGTATATCTCTGGCATATGGCCATGTTTATACTGGCAGTCAGAACATGGTCATAGAGAAGCTATTATCCCTATTGCAGTCAAAGGAGCATCAAAATCATTTCTAAAGCTGTTATTTTAAGGTTAAATGCTACATTGTCCTGCTTTACTCTAAACATTTCTGTCTAATGATGGGCTTGCATCTTCTCTTATTCGCTATTCCTATTGGAACTCTTTTGCTATCTACCAGATAAAGATGGGTTCCCTTTTTAAGTCTTGTTTCCTAAAGATCTCTTCCTCTCACTCTGAGAGACTGTTGCCACGGTAGGAACTCAGACCGGACTTTCTCTAAAGCTGCTTTGTAACAATGGCCACTGTAAAAAGCACTGTGCAGGTAAATGTGAATTGAACTGTTGTGTTACCGTTTCAGAGAGAGAGGAGGTTTGGTTTCAATAGCGACACTATACTACTTGTATGGTTGAGGTGAGTGTTTAGAAGCCTGCAGAGATATGAATACAAATGAATATTTGATGGTACTGAATCGCTGGCAGCTGCATGGCCTATTCTGTTTCAGAAAAGGCCCTCTGTGACCCTACCAGAGAGGGACAGAACCCATCAGCACCTCTTTCTACTGACAATGGGCCCTTGCCAACCGAAATGATATGTCTGTTGTGTGTGAGCGTGTGTCGTTGTTAAGGAATTACCTCATGCAGAGACACTTGTCTTTCTCCTGCCTGATGACCTTGCTCTGACCTGGAGGAGTATCTTTTTCAGCTGTCTGTCTGTTTTGGCTCTATTTGATTTGACTCAATAGACTTTGTCTTTCTGTGTATCACCTGTGCTACAATGTCACTGCTGATTTTTAGTCTTATGAATAGTCTGGATAGGATTTGAGTGATTGTCCTTTTCTTACTGACTAATATAGCATATTTCTAACCTACCAACACCCTCCTGAGGCCAGATTACCTAGGAGACAGGCAGGTTTATCCTCAAAATGGCTGATAAACAGTTGTTAAACATATGCTGATTGTTCATTAGATCCTGCCTCATTACAAACTTGATTGATTGACCAGTTCCAGTAAGCCAATATTCTTCATAGACACTGGACAGCTGCAAAGTTGAGGTTGTGCCATTGTAACTAACTGGTAAAAAGCCAGGGTCAGTGAAACAAGACCTTCTGTGCAAAGATGCTAAAGTTGTTGAGGTCACCGAAGGAAATTGTCCTGGAAAGATAGAAGAAGTAAAGCCTAGAAGGTAAGCCTGCGGTTCAATGGCATACGAACGTTAAGCGTTTGTGCCGTGAAGCAGGATGACCTCGTTCTCATCCTGAACAAGAGAGACTGTAACAGGAGCACTGAGAAACATGTTACCTCAAAGACTTTGTAGTAGTTTGACTAGTGCATGTCTGTGGATCTACTGATGGAGATGTCCTGGGTATACTTAGCCCTCTTGGATCTTCAAAGAGTGCAGGTGAGAGCAGTATTGTGCTCTCTGGCTTCTCACATTACCCTTTCAACTCCCAGAGGGGGGGAGGACATCAAAGAGGAAGCTTAAAAAGCCTGTCACTGCTTTCCTACACATACTTCTAAAAACTGCAGGATTGCTCTCCTTTAGTGAGGCCCAGAGCTATTGCTCTGTATGGCTCTAACTGTTTTCTGTCAGACCAAACAATTGGGCACTTCTGACAGATCTGTCCACTTCTCTGAGCGAGGGATGTATTAGAAATGTCTCTCTAATGGCCCATCCAGAAGCTGACATCCTAACAAACACTACTGGACATTTGTCTACAGTTCCTTTTCCAGCCCTAGTCTCCTGCATTTTACACAGAATTGAGTAATAAACCTTACATGCTCACTGTTAAGTGATTGATACAGATGTCTAGAGGTGAATGTGAGTATACACATGGTCTGTTACCTTAGTTTATCTCTTTAATCAGGGTCCTGGATCAAAGTTTCCATACCATGAAGAAAGAGATGTTTTTTCCAGAATGTAACTTCTGACCAGGCATACGGGCCAGAGACGAATGAGATCAGTAAACTCCACTCGCTTATAATTTAAGAGAGTTTTAGCTGCCTGGACAGAAATGAAACAAAAGTGTCAGTTCTTGTTAGAATGGAGGGGAACAGTCCAGGTACTATAAAGTATGAGTCAGACCACCTCATCAAGCACTAACAGAATGAATAACCCATTAACGCCAAACACACACAAGTTGTTGGAAAGAAGCAAAAACATTTATAAGCTGCTACTGCATGTCTCATAAGTCAGATACATGGTTTCACCTGCTCAGTGCCACATC
This sequence comes from Salminus brasiliensis, assembly GCF_030463535.1. Lineage (NCBI taxonomy): Eukaryota > Metazoa > Chordata > Actinopteri > Characiformes > Bryconidae > Salminus > Salminus brasiliensis. Next base: position 21,648,694 of record NC_132882.1, read on the forward strand.
AGTCTGATGGTAATGGGACGAACAGGACCATGATTAAGACGTTTATATTGGATCTACATCAGAGAAAAGCATTTTTCGTCAGTTGGCTAATGTAAGTCACTTGGGTTCATTTCTGTGCTCTACTATTTAGCACATGACTGTTGCACTTATACTGACATTTTAATGTGCAGTCTATAAGTAGAAAAGCCTTACTAGGCTGTCATCTAAAGGTTTATTTCTCAGAAAATATATCCTATCAGAACACACAGACACCGGAGTTTAGGAGATGATGATTTCTTAAGCTTGTTGTGATTAAAGAAAACCCAACGAGTAGCATGAAAGTTCTAAAGCCCAACAATAAAATCGGTACCAATGAATTTCATCAGAAAGTTATAGTATTATGGGGCTCACGTGGATGGAATGTGGGCTAGGTGGGTTCCAGATGGTTCCATGTGGGCATAGGCTCTGAGTGGGTTTGTACATGCATTTGAACTGGGGACCCAGGTGGGCTTCCCAAATGAGCCCTTCGTTAAAAGCCATCCGAATCTCACATCGATCGCATCTAGGCCCCATATACAGTGTACAACTCAGATAAGGCACATTTTTAACCTCTCCTGGTCCCATCAAACAAGAGATAAAAGAGTAATGATATATAATTAAAGATAATGTAAAGTTTATGTGAATAAATAATACAAATCAATAATAGCATTAAAAAAATCATAAACAAAATTATCAAAGCTTAAAACTAGTGCATAAATGTTATACCTCTCACACTGTGCTGCCTCTAGATTCCTAAAGTGCATTTGTCTGTTTAATAGTATTATTGAAGAAATTAGATCCTAAAAAATGCAAGAGAACTTTTGATACCTTGCATACAGTACACATATAATCATTAATAACGTTGAGCACAGGTCTTTTGATATTTAATAGATAAATGCTATTTCCAAGATAAAAATTCATGAATATCTTTTTTCCCAGGCCAATGCACTAAAACAAAGCCAGCACTCTGGAGTTCAGAGCATTTGGAGATGTTAACAAGCATAACATCACTTGATGCTTAAAAAATCCTAATGTGCATTTTGAGGTTGGTTTGGAGTGATTTTTACTAAATCTTTCAGTTGAAGCCCTCTAGCAGTAAACTATTGTGAAAGCATATAAAGCTGATTAAGCTTATCTGAGTCTATGGTTATTTATGGCACCTTTTCGCAAAATTAAAATTTTATGAATACATTTTATTAGATAATCTATACTATAATTAAAGAAAGTCACATGGAGTAGCATGAAAGCCTAACAATAGTCTGTACCAATAAATTTCATTAGATAGTTGTAGCATTATGGAACATGTACCCAGCCAGCATGCTCACATGGGGCTCACATGGGTGGAACGTGGGCTAGGTGGGTTTCTAGGTGGGCATGGGCTCTGAGTGGGCTTCCCAGTTGGCCTTCCCAAATGAGCCCCATTGTTATGGCCTACCCTAATCTAGCAGTGTACAGCCCAGATGAGACCCATGTTTAACCCCTCAGTGTCCCATCATGACCCTGGTGGGACCCTGGTAGGCATCCATATGTGGGGCCACCATAGAACCCATGGATAAAACGTTCTCGTTCCCAGTTGGGCTAATCATACAGGGCCCACATGGGCATGTTATCTGGGTAAGCACATCATTAATTTTGTGTTCAGAGGTTGGTTTGAAGAGATGTTTACTAGACCTTTCAGTTGATGCCCTCTAGCATTAAACCTTTCTGACAAAGCCCATAAAGCTTATTAAGCTTATTTGAGTCTCAGCTATTACATATATGAGTACAGCTAGATTCCCGTGGTTTAGGAGATTACTACAGTTATTTATGACGCTTCTTGTAGAATTAAAATTTCACTTTCATCCAAGGTCATCTGTAGTCTAATTTCTCCATGAGGGGTTGTATTATTTCTTGCAGCCAGAAAACCGTTTAGAAATGCTAACCTTCTAAAGTTTTTTTTAAAGATTTTTTATATAAAGGAACAGAGTACAGATACAGAATCTTTACATAATGTGTAACATCTTCCAACTTTAAAACAAGACTACAGAAGAAAAATGATTCTTAAAAGAACCACTAACAAAAACTCTTCTGTGGCATCACTCCTAACATGTAAAATAATACTGTTTACCACATTTATACTGTGTCCACAATGTAACACACAAGTGCTCAAGATTCAAGAATCAAACTGTCAGCAACAAATATAGTTCCCAAATGAGGTTATTTAAATTACAGACCCAAGAACTGTTTGATTGACAAAATCATGAACTCATGCATTCTTTTCTGTTTTGCTAAGAGAGTATTGTTTCTGAATCAAACCACATATTTTATTTTGCTACCAGGGATGCTGATTGGTAAGCTGGTATGCTTATTTTGTTGTTATTCAAGGTCTCTATTTCACAAAGATCTTTTTTCCTTAAAGTCCTTACACAATAAAAAATAAAAATAAAAAGTCGAACGGAAGCATTAAAATGGCTTTTGCACCCGTATTTTAATTAATTCCGTATAATGCAACATTTCCCTCCCGTTTCACCGGAATCCTGGCAGGGCATGAGATGGCATCTCAGCGGGACGGCAGTGCTTGCCATGCCTGCTTTTTTTATTATAGTTCAGCTTTTTCCTGCCTTCTCTGCCCAAACGGTTCCATTTTGGACGCAAGTGTAAGTAATGCATGACTTTTGGAAGCACACACCGTCTTTCACAGTCCCACATTTACCTTGTGGAGGTTGATGCGAAATGACTTCACAATGCAATCTTTCAATAAACCAGAGGAAAACAAAGGCAAAGTCATAACAAGAGAGTTTTTTTGGAGTGATACCATAAAAGCAGCACTTTTGGTTCCCTCAAGAGTCCTTCAGGGGAGAAGAGGTGTCAAACACAAACAGGCATTACAGTAGTAGGACAATAATACGACTCCCTTACAAATGTGTTTCTTTTAGCGCCAATTTTCTGAACGGTACGTTCTGAATGAACTAACTGGTTACACAAATATCACTATCACCTACAAAACAGATTAGGAGGTCTGACAAGTTAGTAAGTTTAACATGTCTTCAGATGCTGAGGATAGGCAGTCTTCTACACCAGATCTTTTAGCAGATATCAAAGAAAGCAAAAGACAATGTTGACCTTCACATAGGATGTTTTAATCACAAATATGAGCTCTGCTTAGTCCTGTTTAATGTTCTGTAACGCTACTTGTCATTACACACATATTACACATCATAAGTCAATGTGTGGACCTTGTTCACTTCTGTCTGAGACATGGAAGCGGGAACTCCGAGAAACTTGGGCTGGAGTACTGAGAGGCTTCAGCTGATGGGAATTAAAGATGGCCCCCCTCAGAGCATGAGTTTGGAAGAGAAAGAGGAGGAGCAGGGGTGCTGGTGGTGAGGTCCAAATATTTGTCACAAGGTGGTGATGAAAGAGGGGCGGTTTTCTAGGGCACAGAAAAATGGAGTCCTCCCAAACTCAAGTAATTTCATGTAATTTCATAACTTATAGATAAAGATTACCTTACCTAAGATCTGCTTGTTAATAATTGTGACACTGGGCTGTGGGGGTGGTCTTCCACACAGGTAAACCCAAAACTGTTTCACATTCAGAAATGACATCAGGTTCATTGGCTGATAAGGATATTGTGTGCTTGAATTACTCATTTCTATGTGTCATCTTTTCACCTGTCTTGGCGATATTGCCATTCTCACTGTAAATTTGTTATAGGAGGAGTATTGCAGGAGTTCTGCTATTCACTCAGAGGAAGTACAGTGGTAAGAGAGGGTTGCTGAACACAATGTCAATCATTATTTTGCAAAATTTAATTATGCTCCACAATTTCATTTTGGATTATGGAATTTGTCTGCCGGGCCAGAAAACATCCATAATCGACCATATGGCTGTATGGTCCGCCCCTGATGTTCACAATAAACATACAAGCCAAAAATTATTTATATGCCTTCAAGACTAGTAGAGCCAGCGGTTTGTTGGTTTATTAATGTGATTTCTGATCATTTCCTCATTAGTACTGAAAGAAAAAAAATGCCATATGAAAAGTGTGATTGCAGTGCTACATGACTCTCCTTCGCCTTGAATTATTAGAATAAACACCAAAGCATTTGCTTTTACAAGTTAGATCAGCGCACATGAACAGGCCTGATAACAAGCATCTGACATGCCACGAGCAGTACCATGTGTGGTTAGTGAGGCTCCAGACCCCATCTGCTCCATCTGGAAAAGGGTGATGAGGTGCTAAGTATGTCATAAAGCCAGATCAGCACTCACTAAATCAGGTAAAGGCTCCTTCAAACCTCACCAAACCTTTTAGCTAACTGCAGCTAAAATGATCATGCTTCCTGCTCGTTTAATGGATCATGCTTTCTAATATATCATCAGAAGACATCTTTCACTAGGTAAATTTCATCCCTCTACACAAACCAAGAGAGCTGTTGAAATAGTGAGCTATTAGTTTGATGATTCCCTGCTCCAGGGAATCACATGAACACATATATCTTCTGATTACCTCTGACAGACTGCTCCTGAAACTCCTGCCTCCATTTCCTGTTTGCTATTTTCATTTGATTTAAAAGCATCTGTGTGCTATATATCAATAACACACACTAAAGTTGTAATAATTCATTTTCTTTCCAACCAAACACAACAAAAAGGCTTTTGTGCTGCAGTCAAGGCTTGTGTACTGTTCGGCGGTCTAACGAGCAATGACGAAGAGCGATGTAAAACCCTCAAAATAATTATTTCGAAAGCGGAAAGTTGGAGCTGTGAGCACTCTGCGGATGAAAAAAAAAGAGAAAGAAATGAAGCCCATTACAGGAAGCCAACATCAATAAAGCTGTGGAGTTCAATACTTCTCAGAAGGAGTGAAAATGGAAAGGCTCATGCTATGGCTCCCAGACAGCATAAGTCTGTATGAGTGCGAATGGGCTGCTGAGAGCAAAATGATATACGAGCCCTTCCTTTCCATCAGCATAGCCACGGGATCCAAACACTAATTCATCCTTTTCCAGCAGCACATATTATTCTGTTTTTTTCCCAGTTTGAAGTGCTTCTCTTTGGTATGATTTTTCCTACAGGTTTCCTGGATGCAGTAAAAAGGTGCAAGGTTGTGAATCGGTAGCACTAAAGAGGTGGTGTTGTAAAAGGATAATGCATGGGTAAAGCTATCGCTATTAGTTTAACAGGGACCCAACGAGTCAGGAAAAACCTGATGACAATAGCTAGTCTGTTCTCTGAAGAACATGAGACACAGGACTCATTTCACAAAACATTGATACATTTTGCCCGCATTTCACCTGCAAAACATATCAATAAAGGCCACATCAGTGTTGAGATAAACCCCAAAAATCAGCACCAAGTCAAAACATTCTCTAGTCCACTCCAAATTATTCCCTTTTGTTGTTTCCTTTGAGGCATTCAGTGGTGGACCTGCTCTTACGCTTTGGATCATTGTCTTTCCCCATAACCCAATGACTCAGTTCAGATCATAAACTGATGACAATTCCTGCAGGGTTTTGACAGTTTATTCCTGCAGGGTTTTCAGGTAAAGACCAGAATTCATGACTCTCTGACTCAGGCTATAAAGCAGCAAGTCATCCCCAAATCATCACACTACCACCACCATGTTTGGCTGTTTTTGTGGGTGTGATGTTCTAATTGTTTTTAGACACATCAGTTCATAGAACTTTAATCCAAAAGGTTGTTTTTGTCAAATTGTAGACAAGTCCTTTCCTCTTGGTTAACATTGGTTTTCGAAGGCCTTCAGTTCCTTGGATGTTTGCTTGGGTTATTTTGTGACTTCCTGGATGAGTCATAGCTGCATTTTTCAAGGAATTCTGGTAAGACACACCACTGTTCTAAGTTTTCCAAATGCTTTGAAAGGCCCCATTTTGCTTTAATGACTCCTCAGGTTTCATGCAAAAGCCTCTGATGAGTAAACCATGCACACCAGACAGTCATGTAAACACAACTTTTGGGGAAATGTGAAGCTTTTGTACCTTTGTATTTTTTATACAAATGTATAAATATGGTCAACTTTTTATTTGACTTTATTTAATTACATTTGAAAACATTCTGTTGTTTATTTACAGATCTGATCTCAGACATTTGGACCCCAATATGTGTATATTAAGTAGACTGACATTCATGAAAATACATCTAATGCGCTTTTCAACACTTCCTAATTAGGGCTTTTATGTCTGTATAAATGGAAACTACAAGGCCTCGTCAGCATCTACCCAAATATTAATTGAACAAATCTCTCAAATTGGGAAAATGATGGCTCTATGTAAACGTTTCATCACCACCTACATCAATATGCTCCCCTTTGCAGACATTCCTCCCATTTGAACAGCATCTGGCCTCACGTGCCCAACAGCCAAGTCCATCTATTAAAAGCTGAATGGGTTCACAGAGGACAAACCCTCTCCTTTCTGGTTGCAGCAGAGGTTGTTTGGCCTAGATCTTGGCAGAGGATGCAAGCACACAGACTCCAAACCAGCAAGTCTATAAGCACAGGCAACTCTCTCACCTGTGGACCACTGACAGGTGTGACTCTGCCTAAGCCAGGAGGAGCCTTCATGGGTCATGTTTACCTGCACAGATTTCCCTGCCTCGATAAGGGTGACAACCTTTGAGGAGCTGTGAAAGAGAAAACAAGGTTTCAGCGCTTTGCGTATTTCCTGGTCTTGGCTAACGCACGCCCTCATCGGCAGTGCATTCCACTGTGCAAGGCAGCCGTGAGAGCCTAGGTTTGGCGGCTATGCCTCCCCACACATCCCACACCCCAGCAGCACAAGCGCACCCTCCCTGTGTGCACTCAGGCACATCGCTGAAATTCAAACCCAACGACCCTCACAGCAAACACATTTGAATGCAAAGCAGTAGATTAATGTGTGCTGGAAGATGCCATACTCTGAAGATCTCCCATGCATACACTAGAGCCAATTGGACTCCAGAAATACAGTTTAAGTTACAAGTGTACATTATACATTTAAAGTAAGTCCTGATGACCTTAATATGCACTGCTTGTATGGATAGACTTCACAAACATTGTTGGGAAAATGCCAACAGTAAATTCCATATTATGCTTTAAGCTCCACTTGAGGTCCGTCTTGTAACCAGTGATAAAATGCAGCAGCTTCTTTGGTTGTGTCATCGGAAGACTGAGAGTGATGCCACAGCCAACCGTGGCTGAGAGTCTGGGAGAGCATTATTGGATGGTCCACCCTCTCCCCAATTACATAGCACGTAGGCCACCGCTCTGTCCGGTCATGCACCAACAATAAATTCCTGAGAGCCATGCTCTATCTGATCCAAATTGTCTCTACCATCTCCAACTGAAGGTGTCACACCTCCAGAGGGGTAGCCTGTGACATGTCTGACTGTCCAGAACAAGGTAAACAGTGGCTGAGACAGTCCCGAGACAGGCCTATGTGGTGCAAGGAAGCACTTTTTCCTATTCAGCACCAAATTTAATAGATATTCCAAGAAAACCCCAGCATATATCGAGTGTAATTGCTTGACCCCTTGTGGGGACACAGACAAAAACGGGCACCCCAGTTGGGCACAAATTTAAAATGCTGCCACAGAACCAGTCTGCTATGCAAACCATTTTGCAGTGATTCTGTCACAGTTACAATTGTGCAGTTTGAAGCTAAATATGAACTAAAAGAGTCAAAACTGAGAAATTAACAACCACTTCCTTCTAATTTGTAAACAGTGATAGACAAATCATATGCAGGATTCATAGCTGTAGCAATGGGACATCCATGGTGGCAAGTCACATTTCTGTGGGGGCCAGCACCATCATAAGCCCTACCCCCCAGACATGCTATACATTCCTTTTGGAGAACCTCAGGGCTAGTGATGGACATGTGAATATAAGAGGATCATAGCTCAATTGATGTGAACTACAGGCTGCAGCACCTTGAACAAGGTCTGAAATAACCCTGAGACCTGCATACATTTGAAGCTGACCGGGAACCCAAATTCTGTAGAATGTTAAGGTCTCCCAAACTTTCTACATTACTGGTGGAGCATCAACATGATTGTGAAGCTGTTATTTTAGGGTTAAAATGCTACATAACATGGCTTTATAGCAAAGAGGTAGGCCTACATGGTAGAATCCTAGCTGACTTGGCACTGTCTAGAATCATGAAGTCCAATGCATGAAAGAAGGCATCAGGAGATCACTGGCAACCAGTTCCACATTAGCACAAGGACTTAAATCTGGGCTTTAATATAACAGTACTACAGGTCTAAAATGCAGACACCACAAAGACGTCAACTGGGTCAAACCAGCCTAGTTCGGCCATGATTCCAGCTGTGCTTGCATTTGGATTGCAGTGAATAAAGGTTCTACTGGAAAGCACATTAGAAAACACACAGAATGGCTAGAGTACAATTGTAGAGCCTTCTCTGGTTCAGCCTATGTGCCAGCACACTGAACAAGGATTTCTTTGCATTAGTTTTGGCAACTCACTGCAGGGTAAAGGGGGAGGTGTGCTTCTCAGAATGAAATTTAAACAGCAGTTAAAGTTAGCAAGTGGTACATGATCTGGTGATGGAAGAGGCTACTCTGGGAAAACCAGTCCAAGTTGATAACTAGCCAGTTAGAGAAGGCACTGCTCATGGAAAACAGAAGACAAACATCTTGGCATTATTGGCTGCAACACCTTTGTTGGTCAGTTGGAATAAAGAACATAAAGTAAAATGAACATGAGTGAAATCAGATGTCCAAACC